>NC_088705.1:13549795-13838765 GCF_028017835.1 Emys orbicularis
CTATCACTCCTGAGAACCTTTGGAGACCACAAAGAGAAACAGGAGGTGTTTGCAAGGTTAAGAGACTCGGTGTCTAAACTTATCATAAAGGTTCGCAGTAATTTACAGCTGGAGGCAGCAGGCACGCTTCGTGGGGGGAAGGGAAATGCAATTTAAAAGAACAGAAATAAATAAGAAGCCGCAGCAGCTAACACTGCTTCTGATTTAATCCCCAGCCAGCAAGAGATTTATTCTGTTATCTGGCAGTTTGATCACCTCAGGAATCCCGTAGGTCAGCCCCTATTGGCTGGTATTATCTCAGGCTCTTTCCACCCAGATGCACATGGAAGATTCGTTTAGGTAATGCACGAAGGTGGGGCTGATAAGAGTGTAATAGATGGAACCCTGAGAGCCCTTTGCCTCGGAGATAACCTCGCCGATATTCACACATGACGGCGTATCCCAGCTCGTTGTACCACAAACACGTGAACCCAATCCCCAGGGTGATCCCACATGCAAATACGTGGTCTGCATTCAAGATGGAGAGGTGGGGATCAGCAGATGCACTTGGAGAGCGTTCTGGATCCTCGGTGGGAGGGGTGTATCCCTGCCACACAGACACCTCACTGGGTCCAATTCTCTTCACCTTGAGGTCTTTAAACCACGATTTGAGGACTTCAATAACTCAGACATAGGTCAGGGGTTTGTTACAGGAGTGGGTGGGTGAGATTCTGTGGCCTGCATTGTCCAGGAGGTCAGACTAGATGATCATAATGGTTCCTTCTGACCTTAAAGTCTATGAGTCTTCCCCCTGTGCCATTCCATGACTCCTGATCTGTAGCACTGTACGCAGGAAGAGCATCAGGCCCGGGGGGTTTAAATCAAGTCCACGGCAGACAGAAATGAGGCTCTGCCAGACCTTGTCTCCCACTGAGTGAAGATGATGGGAGCCGAGGACACTCAGCATCTCTTACTGGTGCTTGGTGCCTAGCACGCCCGGGCCTAAGGGCTCCCTTTTGGCTCATTTCCATCGGCATTTCAAACCCATAGACCAGCTGCTTCCTTTTACAGTACCTCCTGTCTCTTCCCTCTGTATGGTTACAGGGAGCGCAGCAGAGTTAGCAGCTTCAGTCCAAGTTTGACTAGAGCTGGGCAAACTATTTTCCTGGAAGGGTATTTTGAAGGGGTGGGGAAAGCGCAGGGTAGACAAGCCCTGAGCTCTGGTTGTGATAAGCAAGTGGAATAGCCTTTAACCAAGCAAGGGGGCCTCTCGCAATAGACCACAGGATGGCTCACACCCTACTGGAGAGCTTAGCTATTAATTAATCTGACTATGTCTATTGCAGTAGCCCATTGTGCTACATGCTGTACAAACACAAGCGTACTGGGGACCTCCCCGCCCCTCCCTTCCTCCCACGCACCACCTCAGTCCCACGACATCCGCCAGTTGCTTGGCATTTGGGCAGCGTGTAGCCGTGTAGGACTTTCTAGCTGTCCTTAACCGATCTGCAATGGCGCTGAGTTGGAATTCAGCTGCAGGCCCATGAGATCGATTTCCGTCTCGATTTGCGCCCCCCCCACATATTGATTTGTTGCCCCCAGAAGATGTTACCCAGGGCAATGGCCCTGATAGGGTGCCCAGGGGTCCAGTTTTTGACTGGAACACTTGGTTGAAAAGGGATCCTACCGGCTCTGGTCAGCACCGCTGACTAGGCCATTGAGTGGCCAGTTGGCGGTGCCGCGCAGCGGGGCTGGCAGGCTCCCTGCTAGCCTCTGCATCTCGTGGCTCATGGAAGCAGTTGGCATGGCCCCCCTCCGGTGCTTACGCGTAGGGGCAACCAGGGGTTTCCTCACGCTGACCCCTCCCCAAGCGCCACCCCCCCAGCTCTTATTGGCCAGGAATTGTGGCCAATGGCAGCTGCGGGGATGGTGCCTGCAGTCGGGGCAGCATGCAGAGGTTAGGTTCTAAGGTCAGCGCATAATAGGAAAATCGCGTATAGTGAAAATTACCATAAAGTACAGTATACACGTATACACTAGAACAGGGGTCCTCAACCTACGGCATGCATGCCAAAGGTGGCACGCGAGCTGATTTTTTTTTAATGACAGGCTGCGGGTCCTGGCCGGCGCTGAGCCTGCTGCCGACCTGGGGTTCTGTTCACTCAGCCGGCAGCGGGCTGAGCGGGGCCGGCAGTGGGCTGAGCAGGCCGGTGGCCGAGACCCGGCTGGCAGGAGCCGGCGGACGGAACCCCAGACTGGTCTGGGGTTCCGTCCGCCGGCCCCTGCCTGCTGGGGTCCCAGCTGCCAGCCCGGCCCCGCTCAGCCTGCTGCCAGCCGGGGTCCCAGCCGCCGGCCCCGCTCAGCCTCCTGCCGGCCTGGGTGAACAGTCTGGGGCTGGGGTTGGCAGGGCATGGGGCGGGGTGGGGTGTTCAGTTTTGAGCTATTAGAAAGTTGGCAACCTTAGGCTCCGATCCCCTGCCCTGGCACCAACCTTGCAGAGCGCGACCTACAAGCAGACCCCTGCACCCAGGCAGAACCCCCTGACTTCAGTGCAGCTCCGTGCACAGGCAGGGAGCTGCGTTTGCACAGCTCATGGCAGGATGAGAAATTACAGAGATTGTCTAATGTCATTGGGATAGCCAAGAGTAGAACACAGGACTCCCGAGTCCCAGGGAGCAACTTATTGACTAGACCATAACCTGGTGCCCTCATTGTGACAGTGCACTCCAGATGTTTTATGGAAATATGCTTATGAGTGTGAATATGATGTAAATGGAATATGCTTTATGCGAAAGGTCTCTTGTAAGGTATCCTAAGTAAGGTTATAAACTACTGAATATATTCCTTCTATTTGTATGCATGTATCATTCTGGTACCTGAAGCTAGGAATATGAAGTATAACTCTGAGGTCTTATTGTAATTATGTGACGTGTGGGCCATTAATGGTGGTTTAGAATCTTGATGGCTCTAACTGACTAGGACAATTGGTTGGAAATGGTTTATTTACCTGCAAACCTTCCTGTGTACGTGTGGGCCAGCCCATGGAAAATGGAGACTAGGGATCTTACAGTGACACATGACCAAGTCACCTGAGTCACCTGATAATGAAATCCATCTTAAATCTGGTACTTTTCCATTTCAAAGTAGGGGTAGGGACCCAGAGAGACAAAGGATTCCCACCTTGTGCCAAAGCTATAAAAGGGGGTGGAGCAGGACAAAGGGGGCTGTCAGTCATGAGAAAAACCCTGCTTACCACCTGAGATGTCTGCTGGAACTAACAAGGACTCTACCAGGGGAAAGGAGTGGGCCCAGACTAGGAAGGAGTCTAGTCTGTGAAAGAAGCTTATTGGAACATCTCTGAAGGTGAGATATTACCTGTAATCAGTTTCTTAATGTATTAGGTTTAGACTTGCGTGTTTTGTTTTGTTTTGCTTTGTGACTTACTTTGTTCTGGCTGTTATTACTTGAAACCACTTAAATCCTACTTTTTATACTTAATAAAATCACTTTTGTTTATTGCTAAACCCAGAGTAAGTGATTAATACCTGGGGGAGCAAACAGCTGTGCATATCTCTCTATCAATGATATAGAGGGCGGACAATTTACGAATTTACCCTGTATAAGCTTTATACAGAGTAAAACGGATTTATTTGGAGTTTGGATCCCATTGGGAGCTGGGTGTCTTGGTGCTGGAGGCAGGTAACCTGCTGAGCTGTTTTCAGTTAAGTCTGCAGCTTTGGGGGCGTGGTCCAGACCCTGGGTCTGTGTTGCAGCAGGCTAGTGTGTCTGGTTCAACCCAAGCTGGCAGGAAAAACGGGCTCAGAGGTAATTTCAGCACATCAGGTGACAGTCCCAAGGGAGTCTGTGACCGAACCCGTCACACTCATGTTCTTGCAGTGAAACCTTCTTCTCTCATTTCTAGCCTTTGGAGACCATAAAGAGAAACAAGGTGTTTGCACAGATAAGAAGTCAAAGGCTGGCCAGATCCTCAGCTGGTTTAAATCAGTGTCATTCCACTGGAGAAACACAGATCTACACCAGCTTTGGATCTTATATTGCTTTTTCCATCTAATTTCTGTGCCCTGCCTCTTGTCATTCATCAGCATCTCCCCCCCCCCCCCCCACTTTCCAGGGCATTAGCAAAAGCCCCCACAGTACCCAAGTTTCTGTCCTTTAAAGCCAGAGAAAAATGTTCTGCAGACAATTGGTGGGGGAATGGTTAGAATGGACTCCTGCAACAGCATCTATCAGCATGACAGAGATATGCACACATCCTGCCTTTATTTCCAGAGGTTCAGAGCACTCCGCCGGGCAAATTAAAATGTCAATTCTGAGCCTGTTGATTTAGATGCCAAGAAGTGAAACATACGAGCAGGGAAACTTCCCTTTAGGAACCTGGTGGAATGAGTTGCGGATTAAAGATGATCCCACAGGGCACCTGCAGTACATTTACCTCCTGGCGGCTTCCCTTCTCATTCTCCCAGCTCTGCAAGATGCTCCTGCCGGCTCGGCTCCAAGAAATGCCACAGAGTCTATTGTCTGCGCCACTTTCACCTGCCGTTGGAGTGGAAATGATAAAACGAGAGTGCGAGGGGCAGCTCTGTTGTTTTCCCAGTTAGCTCACTGCTTTGCTGATTAACTAGTGCCTTTACTTCTGGGTCATTTGTGTTGTCTCCCAAAGCCATAATTATTTATTAGTGCAGCGTGTGCCATCTTTATATTGGAACTGCCTGGGCAAGGCACCACAAAAGCCCGGGGGACCCCCCCCCCACACACAAACAACCCCCCTGCCTACAGACCAGCACATATACCTCCTCACTTAATCAGATACACAGAAATACATGTATACATAGAAACACACACATGTAGAAACAGTCATAGATTCTGAGGCCAGAAGGGACCATTGTGATCATCTAGCCTGACCTCCAGTATAACGGAGGCCAGAGAACTTCATCAAAATAATTCCTAGAGCTGAGCTTTTAGAAAAACATCCCATCTTGATTTAAAAATTGTCAGTGATGGAGAATCCACCATGACTGTTGGTGAATTGTTCCGGTGGTCAATTACTCTCACCATTAAACATTTATGCCTTATTTCTAGTCTGAATTTGCCTAGCTTCAACTTCCAGCCACTGGATAGTATTAGACCTTTCTCTGTTAGATTGAAGAGCCCAGTATTAAATATTTTGTTCCTCGAGGAGGTACTTATACAGTGATCAAGTCACCCCGAACCTTCTCTTTGGTAAAATAAATAGATTGAGTTCCTTGAGTCTATCACTGTAAGGCAGGTTTTCTAATCCTTTAATCATTTCCATGGCTCTTCTCTGAACCCTCTCCAATTTATCAACATCTTCTTGAATTGTGGGCACCAAAACTAGACATGACATTCCAGCAGCGGTCACACCAGTGCCAAATAGAGAGAGAAAATAATTTCTCTATTCCTAATCCGGATTCCCCTGTTTATGCATCCCAGGATCACATTAGCTCTTTGGCCCACATATCCAAAGTTGATCATCACACATCGTGTTAAGCTGATCATCCGCCAGGACCCCCAAATCTTTTTTTCAGAGTCCCCACGATAGAGTCCCCATCCTGTAAGTACAGCCTACATTCTGTGTTCCTAGATGGATATAGTTACGTTTGGTTGTATTAAAATGCATATTGTTGGCTTGCACCCAGTTTACCACTTCCCTGCTTTGTGTGTCACCTGCAAACTTTACCAGTGATGAGTTTATGTTTTCTTCTAGGTCATTGATAAAGATGTTAAATAGCATAAGGCCAAGAACTGATCCCTGTGGGACCCCTCCGGAAACACACCTGGAGGGAGGACTGCCTCTGTGGAGCCTGGCCCCTCATTCCAGGAGCCCCTCAGACTTAGCAATGGGCTACAGTAACGGCCCCTCAACTGCTCCCCTCCACAGCCAGCCCGTTTGGGTTCTCTTCAACCTTTTTATTATGGGGCCCAGGTGTTCTCTGTGCTAACACCTGACCCCTTTACTCCTGCCACCTCAGGCTGGGGGGCAATTAATTATGGCACAGGTGGGGCTGGCCCCATCTCCCTTAAGGGGACAAGTCACCCGATGACGGGATGCGTCTACGCTGGTGTAGACATACCGGTGCTGAGCAGTGTAGCTTGGCCGGCGTGGGCAGCAGGCAGGGCTAGGCACCCTGAGAACTTACCTAGGGTATCTGATGGGGTTGTACTTGGAGAGGCTACACTGCTATTTTTAGCGCGGCCAGAGCTAAGGCAGGTACGTCCACCCCCAGCTGCACCGCAGACGTAGCCCAAGAAAGGGAACAAGTCTGGGGCAGTCCTGCCAGGCACTTCCTGCTTGGATTGATACCGGCTGTTAGCGAGCACGACGATCCAGTGACTGGGCTAGCAGCCTTCAGCCCTAAGGAGTAGGGGTCTAGTCCCCTCTACGTCACTAACGGCTGTGTCTCCATTGTGGTTGTCGGCTATTTTGTGGCAGGGCCTGACTCTTACTGTGCACCATAAGTAAATAGCAACCTAATCACCCGCAGTCCTTGTCGGACGAGGGGAGGGCGCTTAGCTTTGAGGAGATGCTTTATACCGACCCACCCTGGAGCAGCAGAACATAAAGCTCCCTGCCAGTGGGCTGCAGCGTGTGCTTTGTTGACATTCACTTTGATCCAGCGCGGGTGCTGCCAGACATGCCGATGGCAGCTGTGCCTGTTGTTCCGTAACATTGTTGTATCAGTGTGTCTCTCGCTGGCCAGATGCCGTGGGACATGGAGAGCTGCCATGCTACCCGTGCTAGGCAAACGAAAGGGGTCTAACCTTCCAACTCAAGTCAGGCAGCTCCCGGTGACAGTCTGCCATCCCCTAGCCCACCATCACCGATGCCCACCACCGCCTATTTCTTCTTCTTGCACACGAGGGTGCTCATGCTGTCACATGTAGGTAGCGTGGCGCCTTGGCTGCATCAGAACACAGAGAAATGTACCTAGTGGCTCATGAAAGCAACAGCCGCTCCCAGCAAATACGCCATACACGTCTGAAATGCAAACAGGGAACCCCTCCTCTCGGGCCCGGCCCCAAATCCACGGCACCACATGCCCCTGTGGGTTGCAAAATAAGTACTGAGAGCATCTTGTGGGTAACAGGACTGGTGCAGACAGTGGTTGAAGTGGCAGGTGCTGGAGATTCGGTGTCTGAGTGTGTAACCAGCCCCCAAGCCTGCAACTTCCTTGGTCCAGAGCCTGCCACGTCACCGCTGGCTCTCACAAACGTTCTGTACCCCGAGGCAGGTAGATCCTCCGATGCCCACGTAACCGATCCTGCTGTTGTGTTTCACCAGGTCCCTCGGCTTTCCTTCCAGCCTCCCAGACGCACATTTCAGCTGAGCCTGAGTCCGAGTAGCACCCCCCAGGGTGCGCAGCAGGGATGGAGACCGTAGCAGTGTCTGTGTCGTGTGGCAGGCGGTGTCTTGTCCGGCAGACGCCAGGCTTTTCATGATTCCACCACCATGCACTTTGCCAGGTCACGCAGTGTGAATGCCCAGGAACTGGCCCATATGGTGTGCCATTGACCACCATTCCAGTTACTTGTTCAGTCATCCAATCAGCAAGCAGAAGCAATACTGTGGGATACAGGTGACCAGCCACAAAGCGTTGAACCAAGTCAAGTCCAAGGAAAAAGTTGCAAACGGCTCAGAGGGTGGAAATTGTTCTCAAGGGTTTCCCAAATTGTTTGGACAATCAGATACTGGCAGAGAGGCGGCATGGAGATCTAGACGCTGCAGTGGGTCTCAGGTGAGCTGGGTTCTGTTCCTGGCAATGCTAGTGACCTTGGGGAAGTCGCTTCACCTTTGTTTTCCCCTCCCACCATTTGTCAGTGTTGTCCAGGTAGAGAGTAAACTCTTCAGGACAGGGACCGTCACGAGGTGCACACGCAGCACCCTGCACAATGGGCCTCTGGGTGCCACCGTAATAATAATAAATGAGACAACTGGAGTCGCCTCATCTGGCTTCTGCTAAATGTAATATCTGAGCACCTTGCAATCATCCACGCATTTATTCTCACAGCACCCCTGCTAGGTAAGGATGTCTCGTTAGCCCCATTTTGCTGATGGGCCTGTAACCCAGGGAATCTGGGCTAGAGTCACAAGGGGGATTTAGGGGTTGCAATGCCTAATTCTTAGGCACCCTGCTGCCTAGTACAATTCACAGCCCTGGGTTAAGCTCCCAGGCTCCCCATACAATGCGTGGCAAGGTCGGATCCTAAGGAAGGGCTCCTCGGGAGCCAGCTAGCTGAGCAGGGAGCCCCCTAAGCTAGCCAGGAGTGAAACAAAGAGCAATGGGGCGGGGCTCAGATCCACAATGGGACTTGGGTGTCTAACTCACACTGATCTGGTTCAGTAAAAGCCGTGACCTCACCCACCTCGCCTCTCTAGTCTCCTGGGACTGACCCAGCTACAACAACACGGCCTACAACTGATCTGGAGAGACAAGGTGGGGGCGGGAATATCTTTTATTGGACCAACTTCTGTTGGTGAGAGAGAGAAGCTTTCGAGCCACACAGAGCTCTTCCTCAGGTCTGGGAAAGGTACTGCCAGCATCACGGCGTCTGTCTCTTTCACCAACAGAAGTTGGTCCAGTAAAAGGTATGACCTCTCTCACCTTGTCTCTCTAATCTCCTGGGACCAACACTGCCTACAACTGGTCAGTCGGGCACCCAGGGCCAAGCCAGAGGGAGATGTCTATCTCAGCTCAGGGTTCTCAGCTGTGAATTCTCTCCTGGAGCTCAGCCTTTACTCACAGGAAAAGAAAAGAGAGCACCCCTACAGCCCTGGAGATGGAGACAGCAGCTCCAGCATCTACTCCCAACCAGGGATTCAAACTAGGGCTTGCTACAACCAGGAGAAGTGCCCTAGCCACAGGGCTATTGGCAGACTAGGACGCCCACTTCCCAGCTGATTTGGTTGAGGGACTGGAACCAGGTCACTCAAGTTCCCAGGAGAGCAGTCACCTGCTCTGGGGAGGGACTGAGAGGAGGGGTAGGTAGCTAGCTCTGCATGCCCCATCCTGAGGTCTGTAGCCTGCAGGTTAGAGAACATGGTCATTCTTCCTCTCTTGTGCGGGTACCATTTCAAAGGCGAGGGGTGGGGGCTGGTTCCCACCTGGTGATGGCCGGCCTCCTGGCCCAGAGAAACCTGTTGTTTTGCACACTGCTCTCTGGATTGAAGACAAGGAAATGCCAGATTTAGGCCGGCAAACCTGTCTGCAGCTTTTGCTGAGTGCGGCGCTTTGAAGCTCAGCACTTTCATAAGCCCCCAGATCTGAACACCTGAGGTGCCTTTTGGCAAACGGACAATCCCAGGCTGTCTAATTAGCTGTAAAACAGCTAGGCTGGCCCACTACAAAGCAGAAAAGGCTTCCGGGCAATCACCCAGTGCTCACACTCGTCACTGCGTATTTAATTAGGGACCAAGGAAAGGGATTTATTTATTGTGAAAAATTTGTTCAAGGCATCGCCTCTTTCCTTTCAAAGGAGCCCTGCCATGCATTGAGACATTGGGACAGCCAGGTGGTGACAGGCTGTCAGCGCCTGCCTGAGTCTCCATCCCCATCGCTGCTCAGTCACTGGGGGAATCTGTGTGTATATGGGGAGGGGCATATCGTGTAGTCATTATTCATCTGATGTCTGTGATTCGATGATGCCCCAATCCAGTGCTTCTGGTCACGGCCACAACTTCTCACCCTGAAAAGTGATGTTGTTTTCACATAAATACTTATTATCTATCCATTCCCCATACACACCTCTTATCTGTCTATCCATCCACCCATGAATGTTCAATATGCCTATCTAGCTGTCTAGTTACCCTGGAGTTTCTAACATGGCTTTCGTCCTTGTGGATCTAGCTTTCTCGCTGTGAACTTCTACCACATCTAGATATTGTCTATCCAGTCTAATCTACCTCCAGGCTACACAGGAGCCCATCATTGTGGTATCAGGCACCTGCCATCTGAAGCTCTCTAAGTGCTTTCCAAAGATTAATAATCTCGCTGATTGCATTGCATTCCCAATGAGCTTTACAAAGGGGGCTCGCCCATGTGGCAGAGAGAAGAACCACGTTTCCCATTTCCTGTGCGTTTACACACCAGCCCCTGCTTCCCCCCCCCCCTCGAACAAAAAAAAGAGGCAGGAGCAGAAGGGGGTGGTGGAGAGGAGGCTGCCGCTGGCCAGAGATCCCTTAGCAATCAGTCCCCAGCACCGGAGACAGGCAGTGTGGAGAGACTGGACATAAGGGCTGAATGGGTGTGTGTGAAAGAAACATAAAGTTCTGAGCAAAGAAGCGACAGTTTGATTCTAACACGTTCTCTTGCCAGGAGCTGCCCGCTCCAGTCAGGCAGTGTCCATTCTGCTGAGCGCGGCGTGGCGGTGCTGGAGCCAGCTCGGTGGCGTCAGGATGAGCTTGCCCCTCCCGCGTTTGATTTAGCCAATGGGTCAATACCTTCTAACCGCTGCGCTGCAGCTCTCAGGAAGAGTGGCAGAGGGAGCATGCTGGTTCCTGGAGACGTTGAGGGTGTGTAATGCAGGCCTGAGCCAGTGGGCCCCAGCAGCCGCTTTGCAGCATTGTGTGCCAGCTCCCGGCAAACCGGACGAGCATGCGAGCGCAAGGCCTAGCTGTTGGGGGAACGTTCAGGCTTGGCTTTAGCGTCTCCTTCAGTGCCTGGCAGCCGAAGCAAGGTTGGCAACCAAGCAGCATGAAAGCCAGCATCTCGATTGGGCACTTAGTGCGGGTCAAGAGTTACAGCAGCAAAAGGGAGCCAGAGGCTGGAGTGGCCCAGTTAGCGCTTTTCCCTTTCCGACGCCTGCTGCTTACTCCAGAGGAGCCTGGCACCCGTTAAAGCTGCTGGGTTCTGGTCCCCAGATGGAAGACAGCCTCTCCTCAGTCCCCACGATTGCCCAGCGGATTTGTAAAGGCGTTGAGCTGTGGCTCTGCTCAGCTTTGCGAAGCCGAAGGCCCCGATTTTCAAAGGGCACCTGAAGATGCACCTGGGACCCTCGGCACTTTTGAAAATCCCATGAGGCACCTAACTCTCTTTGAAAATCTTGCCCTAAGTGACTTAGGGTACACAGCAAACCCCCCTGTCACAGAGCCGGTCAGCTGACTCGGGCCCACAGGGCTTGTGCTGCGGGGCTGAAAATAGCAGCGTAGACGTTCAGACTTGAGCTCTGAGAGCCCCCCAAGTTGCCAGGTTTCAGCCTGAGCCCGAATGTCTCCACTGCTGTTTTTAGCCCCGCACTGCGAGTCTGAGGCAGTTGGCCCAGGCTCCGAGACTCACTGCATGGGGGTCTTTTTTTGTGAGGTAGACATAGCCACAGATGGCTACATCCCAGTTTCAAAAGTGACTTGGGCACTTTCCATGTTATTGGAAACCAATGGGATTTAGGCACCTGGATACCTTTGAGGATCTGGGCCTGGGTCCCGTTCAAAAAATGGGACTTTGTGAAATTTTCAGGCTTGCCTAGACCCCTAACGCCCCACTATCAGGCCTTGCAATCCTGAACAGGCCAACCCCTAAATGCCTTTAAACATCTGGGCCCAAGAGGCATAAACAATGCTGCTGCTGTCCATATTGTCTGAGCAGTGCACACTGGACTCCCTTCTCCATTGCTGGCTGGCTGCTTTTCGGAAGCATGATGAAGATTTTGCTCCCCACCCCACCCCCGTCCAGACCTTGCAACAAATAAAAGGTCATTTGTTTTCTTTCCTGGGCTACTTAACTTGCAGGTGGCTGTTTGGCGGTGATAAGGGGAGGGGAGAGGAATCGACTCCCTTGACCTAAACCTGTCACGTCGATGCAAATGTTATAGCGGCCTTCCCTGCACTGCCTCCCGCAAACTGTGCATGAGAGATCGAATCACTCTAATCACCAGGGTAATCTATCTCTTTTGTTTAATGTTTGCTGGAGACAGGGCTCCTCTTAATTTATTACAGTGTCATTAAAAGGGAAAATGTTTGCTCCATAGGGCCTCAAATGGCCTTGTTAAACTACAGTAAAAGTGAGGCTCTAATTACCATCTAAGTCAGGAATTTAACCTCTCGTTGGAGCTGGGTTTGTTTCAACGGAAGTGGGAGCAGAACCTCAGAGATGGGCCTGACCCAGAATCCCAGCTACAAACACTCCTCGATTGGGGCAGACGTTTCAGTTTAGCAGCATGATCCGGTGCCCGGGGTGCTAGCCAGGTTGTTGGGGGTCATGGGTGTTCTCATCCCCATTCTACTGCTGGTGTTGGGTTAAGTGAATTCACCTCCTTGCAACTCAGTTTCCCCCTTTGTAAAAGGGGGGCAGTGGTTTGTAATGTCCTTTGTAAAGCAATTTGAGATCTGTGCAAGAAAAGTCCCATGTAGGAGCTACGCAGCATTCTTCTACCATACAATGGGCTTAAGCAAAGCCACCTGGTCCAAACATCCTCAGACTTTGGGGTGTCCAGAACTTGGATCCAAATTCAAGCTTCCAGTCTGAGGGGCATTCTCCCACCTTGAGATTTAAATAGCGTGATTCCAATATTGGTTTAATCAGACTTGATTGAATTTCCAGGAAAATGTTGGCTGCAATGTGATTGCAAGGTGGGAGCAGGCCAAGGGATGTGACAAGCTGCAGCTTTTCACATGGCAAGTACCAGAGATGAAAACTCAAGGGTCGATTTAAGAGGCAGAGGGGGCTAATGGATGGGGCGCTGGACTGGGAGTTAGAAGAGGTGGTCTTTAGTCTTTGGCCCCTCTGGCTTAATGCTTAGGGCCCTCACCTGGGCTACAGGAACCCTGGATTCAATTTCTACTCTGCCACAAGTCAGTTAGTCTCGCTGTCTCTCCGGTCCCCATCTGTGCAATTGTCCTACCTCCCAGGGGTGTTGTGGGGATGAAGAGGCTAAAGACTGGGAGGTGCTCAGATGGGCCAGGGGCCAGCTATGAACCTTACATAGGTATTCTGCCATTGACCTGCTGTGTGACCACAGGTAAGGCATGTTGCTTTTGTTACGCACTTTATTCAGACTGGGCAGGGCAAGGACTCAGTGTCTGTACTGTTCTTAGCACAGTGGGACCTTGATCTCGGTTGAGGCCCCGAGTGCTATTGTAATATAAATAAAAACACAGCATTTGGGTTGGGCCCAGCTCCATGCCTAGCTGTGTTTCCAAGCGGGGGGAAGAGAGATGCCCTGTAAGTCTCAACTGGTAAAAGCCAATTTGTTTTATTTTTAAGACAGCCTCTGTTCAGTCCCTGTACTTATTTCTCTTTTCTCCCGTCGCAGGAACACCGTCGAGTGGAACTTAATTATCTTAACAGGGCGCAGCAATGGCACAAAGAGAGGCACTTCATGCCATGAGCTGAACGGAGCCGAGGTGAACGCTTTTCCATTAAAAACAGCATGGCCTCCGCTTCCTGCTGTCGTCAGCAGCCATCTTGTTGGAGAGGGAAGTGTTGCTTCTGACGGGGCAGTCGGCGTCCTGCTTTAACAGCTCGCCCATCGGGGCGACAGACTGCGCAGCGAGTGCCGGAAGAGGCCCTTGGCGTTGCCAGCCTCCGACGTTCCCTTAAAGGCCCTAAAAATCACAGGAGATAGCGGGAGAGCCTGCTGATTGAACTGTGTGGAGAACCACAGACACTGCCCTGGACAGTGCTTACTCCCAGGTGTAGTGCTGTGAAGCAGTCCCATGGGCTTCGCCCTTGTGCCTCAAAATGCCGCAAAGCACTTGGGCATCGGTTTAATTTTAAGCCCGCGATTTGTTCCAATGAAGCGAATTGGGGAAGTTTTCCCCCGGAGGAACCAAACGAACTCTCCTTGGAAGGCAGTGGGATGTGGGCACCAAACTCCCATCTGGGCCATTGAAAATCTCCCTCGCCCTGCCTGAGTTCAGGAGGGATTTGGTCTATTGTAGAAGAGCCCATCTGTGAGGACCTCAAAGCCTGTCCATTGTGACCCAGGGCCCCCTCTATCCCTGTCCCACCACCACCACCACCATTTTCTGTTTTATGGCCCAGTTCCTGACCTTGGGGTCAGCACACAAGAGTGCCTCCTGCTGAAGAATCACAGGGATGAGTTTTTGCTTCCCAGGCGTGGCTCCTCCCGACCCGCAGATATATTCTGCAGCCCAGGAAGGGTGTCTGGAGGAGAGAGGAGAGTGAAGGGGTGTTATCCAGGCATTTTCACACATGCTGCCTTCTGCCCCATGCATCTGTGGCCCGGGTATCCAGGGGTATGCAGATAACAGGTATAGTGCAGTGAAGAGAAGCAGAATTCATCCTTTTAAATGGCAAGAATCCATTTTCAAAACACTTGGGCCTTTGCCTCCCAGTTTCTTCCCAGCTAAGGTGCCCAGTATTTGAGGCTGTCATGGGTGGGTGAAAAAGAGGGATGGTTGGTACATGTTGGTCTGAGTCTGCTCGGCCTCAGCCAGAAGCAGGAAATGCTGGGGGATCACCCAGAAAAAGAAATTCTCCTGATATCTCCAGCCCAGTGTTGCAGACTCAAGAAGTTTAGACAATGTCAACTTGTCTGTCCGCAGCCAGCTCCGTGGAGCAGGGAGGGCCCGTCCCGCGTGTTTGGACAGTGAGTGGCACATCGCGGCTGCTACCCTATAGTAAGAATAATCAGAGCTGGGTTCAGGGGGCAAATTCCCCACTGGAGCCGCACTGGAAACACCTTCATTTTCAGGGCGGCTCGGCTCGCATCCAGCCCAGTCTAGAGTCCAAGTGTTGGAATTTGGATCCAGGTTCCGCATTTTGGATTCATCTCTGGACTAGAGTCCAGAAAAGCCTCCAAACCAAACTATCCCATCAAGCCCACTGGCCATTGCCCAGCGCTGTTGTCCAGTGGAGGCCCAAACAGTGCCGGCAGTGCAAGGTGCCGGAGGGATAGTCTCACTGCCCACACTGTCTGCTGTGTGGCTAGCTCCAATTTCACAGCCTGGGTGCTCTCTGCAGAGCTGGGCTGGGGAACCACAAAGTCCCAAGGCTACTCTGCTCTCAGTAACTGTACTATTTTTACACTCCAATTTGCATGAAATATTCAGAAACCTATTATGCAAATGACACTTTTTTTTCATTTTACTCTTCATTGTTTTTTACTTTGATTCTCTCCACCAGTTGTGCTTTTTGTGCAATTAAGAATCTTCCACGTGGCAGCGGCTTGGGCCCCTTTGAACATTAGCTAGGCAGCGAGAGCTGTAAATTTGACCCACTTTATAATTTAGTGCCGAGGAAATGGACTCGATCCACAGCTTGGCTGGAAGGGAAAACCTCTAGGGACCAGAGAGTGAGTAGACATGAGAGGCTACATTAAGTAGAGTACACATTGATAAGGGATATTGACAGCACTGACTTCAAGTAATCCAGGTCCTGAGCGCTCTCCAGCCCACCGACTCTGGCCCCTCCCCTGTACCATAGCCCCACCTCTCCTTAGGCTGGCAGCAGGTTTCAGGGTTAAGATAAATGGAGCAGTTCACAACTGTCAGAATGGTTGTTTCAGGCTCTCTGCAAACTCAGGCAGATTTCAGCTACGCTTGGGGCAGGTTTTCATGAGGGCTAGAAACATTTTTTTTTAAATGAAAGCGGAGTTTCTGATTTCAACTTTGATTCCAGGAGCTGGGTCTGTAGGTTCACTCCTCTAGTGCCTATGCCTTAATTTGACCCTGAATATCAATGGTTATATCTCAAGGCATAAGCCAACAAAGCCAGGTAGGGGGTTAGGAAAAAAACGTACCCTGTGGGCAGATTATTTGTCATTATGGGGGCTTTATAATTCCTCTGAAGTAGTGGCACTGGCAGCTATGGAGGACAGAATGTTGGACTTCTGGTGCACTGGTCTGATCCATCATGGCCATTCTACCAGCCCCATGTGCAGAAGCAGTAGCCAAAAGAAGAGAATCAAAGCACAGGGAAGCAACACCAAGACCCTCAGTGTTTCTTACAGCATTGCTCCTTCATTTCCTAGGTGAGAGCTGGAAGCCTCCAGATCCATACCTATTCTGCAGAAGACTGGAGAGCTGTAGGGTACGGGGTTGTTGATCTGACGTCTTTCACACAGTCACAAAGTGACCTTAAAAGTTGCTGCTCTGAGGAGTGAGTTTTTATTGTGCGGTGTGGCTGTGCACTGTTAAACACCTTTTTGCAGCTCAGCCCAGAGAGTGAGTAGACATGAGAGGCTACAGTGGGTTGCATCCCACTGGCAGAAGAGGTGGTCCAGGTGTATGTATCAGTTTAGTTATTTGGATATATAGCTCTGTGGGACCCTTTCCTTCTCCTGGTGAAGGCTGCTAGCTAAACCCACAATGGTTGTGATGTTGCTCTGGGTATGAGAGTCCTCTTCAATAGGGGCATGAGAGGGGGAGAGATTTTATCCCTTCACAGTGAATGATCTACACTTGCCCCCCACCCAATTGGATTTATCCTCCAGCCACAGCCTCGTGAGCACTGGCACATACACAAATACACATGCTGGAGATTAGCCTGCTGTACAGCGGGTGCTTGGCTTGGGACAAAGGGCTGGTTTAATGCTGTGCAAGTGAGGAGCAGGAGCAAGGGAAGTCAGACTTCATCAGGAGAGCACTACGTACTTGCCTCCCTTCATGGAGCGGGTCTCTGTGAAAGAGGTTAATGGGGGCCCTTTGTCATGCTCATACCAGTCAGATGCCTTGAATTATCCAGTGGGGAAGGAGCAGCTTGGATTTTCTTGGGGCACACCCCCAGCTCTTCTGGCAGGTTGTAGCAGCAAAAGAAAGAACCAGGAGGATTAGCCCTGTTCCCTGGAGATGGGTTTGTGACAATGTCACACACTTGACAAATGCATGCCCCATTCCCATCTAGTGGCTGGTACAGATGAAAGATAATACTCTACTACTGTTGCCACCCAAGGAAGGTACTCCCCGAGTCTGTACTGCAGTGCTAAGAAGTCATGAGTTCAGACCCTGCTGACAACCTACAGTGGGGCTTATTAGTACAGCTTGGGAAATATTTTGCCACCAAAAAAAATAAAAATAAAATAAAATAAAAGATTCAGGTCAATCAAAACATTTTGTGAAATTGCAACAAAGTCACCAAATTGTTTTGGGCAAAAAAACCTCCCCACAGCCGAACAAATACCCCCCCCCCCACACACAAACATTTTGTTTTGACATTCCTTTAGGGAAGAGGGGTGAGGAGCCCCCTCCTTCGGGGTACTTCAGGAAGGTGCTCCCCCCTCTTCAGCCTCTGAGGGAGAGGGAGGGGCTCTGGTAGGTTGTATTTCACTCACGCTTCCGGCAGCAGGGTTGGGGTGGCCAATACAGCGTCCTGCTGCCAGTGCAACGTGCTGCAGGCCCCTGGCACCCCTCTGCGGTGTCCAAGGGAAACCCAGCAGGCTCTCCTGCTACCACAGGCCAGCTCTGATCCTGGGATGGGTACAGTGCGGGATGGACAGGGAGGGAGCCCCCTTGCAAACCTCCCCAAAGCTCTGCCTCACTGCTGGTGTGGGGCTTGCGCGGCAATGAAAAGCTTCTTCAAAGAGGCGCTGCGAATTCTCTTCTCTCCATCCCGACGGGGATGAAGCGAGACCTTGGACTCATGCTAAAGAGTCTATTAGCTATTGCTGAGGTGTGAGCCTGAGTGGAGCTCAATAGCCCAGCAGTCCTGTCTAAATCCAGCGCCCGCGACACATTGGACGGGCCCGGATTGCCGCCGGTCCCACTCTGAAGGGGCTGCTTGGCTTTCATTGTAGTCCAAAGCCGCTTGGCCAGGCCCTTTCTCTGAGTCTCCGTGGGCTGGATGCTTGGTGACGGAGGAGGTTGCTGAGGTCAGTCAGTGCAAAGCACTCGAACATTGCATGTCATCAGCATCTCTTCAACCAGCCCCAGCTCGGATGGGCAAGGGCAAAGGGACATGGCAGACAGGGACTGGATTATAAGCGGCAGATCTTCTCCCTCTACCACACGCCAGAGTCGCCACGGAAGGGCTAAAATAACACCAGGAAGGCTGTTCCAGGCCTGAACAGAGGCAAAAAGTATTGGGAATCTTAGGCCGCATCCTGAGGCCCTTAGTCGGGTTTTTATTCTGGCCTCATGCCGGCAAAACGAACGGGAGTTTTGCCGAAAATAAAATCAGGACTTTAGGATAGGATGTGAGCCTAGATCTTGCTCAGCGAGGATGTTCGCATACGGTGCAGAGAAGCACCCGAGCTTTTGGCTCCGCTGAACGGAGTCTCTGGACCGTCTGAGATCTCCAGGAAAGACACTAAAGGAAACAAGGAAACGGGCGGTGCTGGGAAGTGAGGGAGAGGCTCCGGCACGCACAGGAGGAACTCACCTAACACGGGAATGTCCTGGGGAACTCCCTGCCAGACTCCACCGGGATTTTGGAACACCCAAAGAAGGCAATGTCCCCTCACAGAAGGCCAGTTTAGGGGAGCTAGTTAGCTATCTTAGGTGCTTATATGGACCCCATTGCCCTAGTATGTGAGCTGCTCACAATCTTTAATTATCCTCCCAGCACCCTTGTGAGGTAGGGAAGTGATATCCTTCCAATTTTAAACATGGGAAACTGAGGCACAGAGACACTAAGGGCTAGGGTCACAAGAGAACTTAGGCACCTACCAGACACTTTAGGCACCTAAATCCCAGAATCAGCCCCACTGGGATTCACAAACCCCCCTGCTCAGCTGCCTCCCAAACCTGTAGGCGCCTAAGTTTGCTTGGCACCTAAATGCTTGCAGTCAAAGATCCCCTGGCACCTACATTTCTGCCTCTGTGCACTGCACTGCACTGCTGCCCCAGGGTGATGCAGAGACTTGGGGACGTTTCTATGCCGAACTTCCCCGAGGGGCCCAATTTGGCAAGAGCTTGCCTCCTGGATCGGGCCCCTATGGGTGAGCTTACACAATACAGTTAGGGGAAGGGGAAAAAAGATGCAGCTACCTTGTGACTTTTAGCCCAGTGGCACCATCTCTCCCCATTCCTTGTACAGGGAGCCTGGGCCCCAATATCTGCCTCGGTGAATCCCAGTGATTTTGTAGGCACCTAAGTTAGGCGTGGAGACGCTCAGCATCCCCACGCCTCAGCTTCTTTGTGAATCTAGCTAGCCCTAAGTGACTCACCCAAGGTCACCCAGATAGTGTGTGGCAGAGCAGAGAGCTCGCTGAGCTCAGGTCTGGTCTGGTCTAGAGCAGTTCTAACTTGCACGAAGGGACCCTCCACCAGCTGGAGCACACTGTGCTCCAGTTACGCCACCTCTCCCTACTCTTCGCACTCCCCATGTTGCAGAGACTGTAGGGAGGGGGTGTAGGAGCCATCTATGCCTCTACATCGCTGGGGATTCCCCCATCCAGACGTACCTGCAGCAGGAGAGTGAGGGCCAGATCCCGTCGCCTTTGCGTGCAGAAGGGCTGGAGTAGGGCCCAAGACTCTGCCTTGGAATATCCATCCTGGATTAAATGCTCAGCCCAGTGCATACTGAACAGGACCTCGGCAGACCTGATCAATGGAGCTCACGCTTACAGACCTCACTACAAAATAGAGTTCAACAGCTGAGGTGCTACCTGCTTTCAGTGTCACCATCATTAAAAAATCACTTTTGTTAACTGCCAGGACTTGGTGCCAAAGGTGAAGTTCGTGGAGCTGTCCTGGCTCATGCTAGCTCGGAGCACAGACGTTCTTTGTGACAGATCCCACGATCCCATCAATAACAGCGACCTTGTAGGGCGGCACCATCCGTGCTAAAATAGAACCCAGGTAAGTTATAATCAAAACACCCGGCTTTCATCCAGCCCGGTCCGTCAGCAGAGCTCGGAGCACTTCACAACGAGCTCATCTTACTGCCAGGGAAACTTAAGCACAGAAAGAGGAAGTGACTTGCAAAAGCTAACCTAGGAGGCGAGTAGTAAAGCCAGGACCAAACCTCCGCTCTCCAGAGTCCCCATCCAGCAGCCTCTCTATTGGATACGCTGCCTCGTTACACCTCTGCCTCCCGCCTGCCAATGGGCTGTAATTCTCAAATGCCTGCGCTCCGTTCTGTTCAGCCAGGGTGATGCCCCTTTGGGAATCTAGTCCTGAGGAGCCAAAGTCGTCTTCAAAGCCAACAGGGTTGATGCTGTTCGGTGCTTAAGCCCTGTTTACAAACGGGACGAGGGCTCCTAAGTGATTTGAAAAATTTCCCCTCAGTCTCTCTGTGTCTCAGCTCCCCAGGTAGAAAATGGGGCTGAAAACCCGCCCTTTGTCCACTCTTCAGAGCAGGGGCTGTCTCTCGCTCTGTAGCTGGCCAGCTCCCAGCACAGGGGGCCCTGATTTCGTATGGGTCTCTAGCAGCTACTGGAATGCAAATCATTATGGATATACTGCTAATAAAACATCTGCAGAATACAAATCGTTTATAAAATATTGATAATAATAACGGGAGGGAACAATCCAAGCCTGGCTGGGAAAGGAACCAACAGGCCCTTTCCATGATTCTCTGACGTATGCAGTATGATTTGGGGTCTGGGCCTATTTCTACCTTTCACGGCAATCCGTGATGTCCCAAACTTTTCTCTCTCCTAGTGTGTTTATCGCCAGCTGCCCCCGGAGCTGCAGACCCTTTCAGCTCAATGTCTTAGTTCTGGAATTTTCCTTTCCTTACCTTTTACTTGTCCACTCTCTATTCCTGATCCCCTCCCTCCTCCCACATTTTCCCAACATTTGCTTAGCATTTAAATTCACTGTTCTAGGCCTTCCAGACAGTCTCTCCACATTTACCATTATATTTCGACCCTCCTACCTTTCCTTCCTTTGGGAGAAGGAACAGCATGATCTTGGGGATAGCGCAGGGGATTGGGAGCCAGCAGATGTGGGCTCTACCCCCAGCACTGCCACTGACTCCCCGTGTGACCTTGGGAAAGCAAATTCCCAATATGTGCCTTGGTTTCCTCCTCTGTAAAAAGGGGTTAATGATTCTTAGGTGCTCAGATACCACAGTATAACAAAACTGAGGAGAGCTGTCATTCTTTTTACGATGTAGTATATCATTCACCTGTGGGACTCACCACCACATGATATTATTGAGGCACCTACAGTCATAAGATTTAAGACACTTATGGGTTAAACACTCTTCTCTGCCCCAGCAGTGAAAGTCCATTGTCTTCACTGGAGTAACAAAGCAGAGGCTTTGGCCTTTGTATAAATAGGAACATGGGGTGAGATCTTATTCTCGGTTACAGAAGCTCATTTCCCATTCTTTTCCATGGCAGTTGCCTCTATTTAAAGTAGATCAGTCTTGGTCCCAGTCTCTACAATTACACTCCCTGGTGCACAGTTACAAGAGCTATTAATCTTGATGTTTCTGGGCAGAAACTTATTGGCACCTGGGGTGAGGCAGATATTTTCTCCCCTGGGTTTAGCACTGAACAAATGACAGTATCAGCTGTAGGAAGCATCTGACACAGGCACCTGTTGGACTGTTGGCTGGACTGTTGATTTAATCTAGTGTATTGGTCCCCATACTGTGTAGAGTAGTGATGGAGAAGGGGTGTAGAGGTACCAGGGTCTGGATTTTTCATGGGATGAGTTTTGACTTGCATCTCTGCCACTCTCTCAACAGCATGTTCATCCTGAAGCCAAGCTTCTCCCGAGGGAAAGGAGACCAACTGCCTTGTCATTCTTTTGGCATCTTCTTGGTCTGTAGTTTGGCTCCAAAAAAACAAAAAACAAAAACAGGCAGCTGGATGCTTTCCAGTGAGCTAGAGTCTTGCAGTACTTGGTCTCTTCTCACAACAGCTTGACTTCTATTTTAAGACCCCGGTGATGGATCAATGTCTATCACTCACATTCCACAGTGCCTTGCTCAGACTACCTCTGCGGAGGGAGAGCCAAGAGCAGCTTCGGGAAGAAGGAAACTTTAAAGAACATAAGAGCGGCCATACTGGGTCAGAAACAATGATCCATCTAGCCCAGTATCCTGTCTTCTGTCGGAGGGAAGGAATCGAACAGGGCAATTTATTTAGTGATCCATCCCCTGTCATTCAGTCCCAGCGTCTGGCAGTCAGAGGTTTGGGGACACCCAGAACGTGGGGTTGCATCCCTGACCATCTTGGATAATAGCTGTTGATGGACTTATCTTCCATGAGCTTCTCTAATTCTTTTTTGAACCCAGTTATACTTTTGGCCTTGGCAAAATCCCCTGGCAATGAGTTCCACAGTTAACTGTGTGTTGTGTGAAGAAGTACTTCCTTATGTTTCTTTTAAACCTGCTGCCTATTACTTTCATTGGGTGACCCCTGGTTCTTGTGTTATGTGAAGGGGCAAATAACACTTCCCTATTCACTTTCTCCACACCAGTTATGATTTTATTGACCTCTATCATATCCCTCCTTAGTCATCTCTTTTCTAAGATGAACCATCCCAATCTTTGTACTCTTTCCTCATACAGAAGCTGTTCCATATTCCTAATCATTTTTCTTGCCCTTCTCTGTACTTTTTCCAGTTCTAATACATCTATCTAATATATTCTAATATATCTTTTTTGAGATGCGACCAGAACTGCACACCGTATTCAAGATGTGGGCATGCCATGGATTTATATAGTGGCATTATGATATCTTCTATTTTCTCTCTCTTTCCAGAATGGTTCCCAACATTCTGTTTGCTTTTTTGATGGCTGCTGCACATTGAGTGGATTTTTCAGAGAACTATCCATGATGACTCCAAAATCTCTTTCTTGAGTGGTAACTGCTAATTTAGACCCCATCATTTTGTGTGTATTGCTGGGATTATATTTTCAATGTGCTTTACTTTGCATTTATTAAAATTGAATTTCATTTGCCATTTTGTTGCCCAGTCACCCAGTTTTGTGAGATCCCTTTGTGGCTCTTCACCGTCTGCTTTGGACTTAACTATCTTCAGTAATTGCGTATCATCTGGAAACTTTGCCACCTCACTGTTTACCCCTTTTTTCAGATCATTTATGACTATGTTGCACAGCACTGGTGGCAGTACAGACCCTGGGAGAAACCACTATTCAGGGCCGGCTCCAGGGTTTTTGCCGCCCCAAGCGGCGGGGGAAGAAAAAAAAAAAAAAAGCCGCGATCGCGATCCGCAGCAGCTCCACCGCGCCACTTTCTTCTTTGGCGGCAATTCGGTGGCAGGTCCTTCCCTCCGAGAGGGACCAAGGGACCCTCTGCCGAATTGCCGCCGAAGAGCCCGACGTGCCGCCCCTTCCCCTTGGCCACCCCAAGCACCTGCTTGCTCAGCTGGTGCCTGGAGCCGGCCCTGCCACTATTTACTTCTCCCCATTGTGAAAACTGGTCATTTCTTCCTACCCTTTGTTTCCTATCTTTTAATGAGTTACTGATCCATGAGAGAACCTTCCCTCTTATCCCATGACAGCTTGCTTTGCTTAAGAGCCTTTGATGAGGGACCTTTTAGAGTGTCTCTGCCTAGTACATATTCATGCACAGGCAGATCCTAGCGGACAGAGACAACTCCCCTGTCACTTACACACATACTAGTAAAGCCAATCACTTGGGGATAGTCAGGGCAAGTAGTTTAACCTGGAAGGGCCAAATCCCACGCTGATTGTTCAGTTTTTACTCAGTCTAGTTTTGTGTGCTGCCCCAGCTGGTATTGTGTCTAAGGTGTGTGTTTGTGTGTGTGTGTGCGTGTGTGTGGGGGTAAATGTAACTGTAAAGCTATGCTATGTATGATATTGGCTACGTATGACTGTAATGCTGCTCCGTGTAGTTTAGCAGTGGGGGCTTGTCCATGCTAGCTTTAATCCTGCATGAGTCACCACAGCAGTGAAGAGGTAGTAGTATGGCCTAGCAACCTGAGTATGTCCCTAGTGGACTTATACTTGGGCAACTAGCCTGCGTTGCTGTTAGGAGTATTAGTGACAATGTAGGATTCAGGCCTGGATCTTTGCCTGAGATAGAATTTTGGGTCTTGTCTGCCCCTTTGATTTTTGATATTCTTATATCTCTCTATTTTTATATCTTATACTAATGCATGTGAACAAAGGATAAAGACACTGTGTGTTGCTTCTGCCCAGCCCGATGGGTGTGTTAGTACAATGAGAAAGCGAGGAAAAACAGAGCACAGCTAAAGTGTTGCAGGGTATGGTGGGAATTTAATATACGAGCATACACTGGCTCTTCTCTCAAGCCAAGGTCAAGCAACCAGTTAGGAGGGGCAAGGGCAAGGGGATGGGAGGGCAGGCATAAGAAACATTAAGAACCAAAGCACAACCTCACTCCTTACCCCTCCCTTGGGATACAAAAGAGGTGGGACGAAGACCCCAGACCCACGACCCCCTAAAATGGAACATGACCGGGGGCGCGCATTGCAGGTATATTTGGGCCTGCTAAGGAGGAGGAGGAATGGGGAACGGGGACACAGGCAAGGCTCTGCGGCATCGGAGCTGGGAAGGGGGACACGGGGTAAAGGCTCTGCAGTGTCAGAGCTGGGAACGGGACACTGGGAAGCAGACTCTGCCGGCGTCTAGAGCTCTGGACATGCTTGCTAGAAACTAACCCCAATAAACATGGCATTGCCTGCACTTCAGACTTCTGGTCTTCTGCTTTCTGTCTGCGTGACAAGAACTAGGGGAGGGGGTGAAGGGAAAGTGCTCTTAGCAGTTGCCATATTTACACTGCTGTTGTTACCGGTGCTAGCTGGATTAAAGCTAGTGCAGGTATGCCTACCCAGGCTAGAATTATATCTTCACTTGCAGCATCTCTCTGTGCCTCAGTCTCCCATCTGTACAATGGGGAGAAGGGCACTTTCCTACCTCACAAGGATGTTGCAAGATACCATGGCAATGAAAGCCAGATAAGTACCTACTATATGTAGCCATCTCATCTCACTTTGACTGGCTTTATATTGTGTAGCTTTGTTACCTCTGTGGAGTGTCTCCTGATTTACACCCGTGTACATGAGATCAGAATCAGGTCCCACATCTTGTGACGCACGTAATAGTTAGGCACTTGTGCATGGAAAAGGCCAGAACCCCACTGCTGGCAGATTCACTTATACTTTGTCCCTAAACTCAACAGCCCCATATCTTGTCTCACTCCATTCTACTCCAGGCACCAGCAATCAATCATGCCCTGTGCTTTTATTGTGCTGCACACGGAAAACAACTCTGCTCTGGTCAGACTCAAAATATGCCCTGCAGACAGGAGTGATGCAGAAAGGGAGGGAGGCGCTTTCACAAGGGCAGCACCTGCCTCGTAGGGCACAATAGCTACAGGGGCCTCTGCTCTCATTTGACCTCCGCAGCTGTACATGACACGTTTGTTTGTGACGCAGAAGGAGAGTCCACAGTTGAGAGCATTTTAGGGCTGTGGTCTGTGGAATTCCACTGCGTGTGTGGAACCTTGGCTTGGTCACAAAAGAGACCAGGCAGCACTCAGCTGCAATGAAGATAAAGGGGATCCTTTATTGAGGCTGCTGGACACAGACAGACCCTGTGGTTCTCTCTGGGATCTCCAGCTTCCAGACCAACTAATGCGGACTAGGCTAGCAAGGACACTTCACAGAGTTTCCCTAAATCATGGACTGGATCAGACGTCCCGGGAGGGACGGCTATCTGTGCTATGTGTGCCAGATAAGAGACAGCATCCTCTTTTAGACTGAGTGCCTGGACTGACTTTTCATAGACCATAAGGGGGTTGCACAGGGCAGCTTCGGGCCCTTAAATCCTACTCTACACTGGCCGGGATACTCTGGGGTGTCGCTGACGCTAACTGAACGAGGTTCCCAAACAGACTGACTGAGCTTGCTGCATTTAAATCTCTAATAACCACAGTAGTTTGCCAGATTTAATGTTTCACATTAGAGTTGTCATAACTATAAAGGGAAGGGTAACAGCTCTCCTGTGTACAGTACTATAAAATCCCTCCTGGCCAGAGACTCCAAAATCCTTTTACCTGTAAAGGGTTAAGAAGCTCGGGTAACCTGGCTGACACCTGACCCAAAGGACCAATAAGGGGACAAGATACTTTCAAATCTTGGGGGGGGGGGGGGAAAGGCTTTGGTGTGCTCTTTGTTTAAGGGGTTGTTCGCTCTTGGGACTGAGAGGGACCAGACATCAATCCAGGTTCTCCCCATCTTTCTAAACAAGTCTCTCATATTTCAAACTTGTAAGTAAAAAGCCAGGCAAGGCGTCTTAGTTTTACTTTGTTTTCTCAACTTGTAAATGTACCTTTTACTAGAGTGTTTATCTTTGTTTGCTGTACTTTGAACCTAAGACAGAGGGGGGTCCTCTGAGCTCTTTAAGTTTGATTACCCTGTAAAGTTATTTTCCATACTGATTTTACAGAGATGATTTTTACCTTTTTCTTTAATTAAAAGCCTTCTTTTTAAGAACCTGATTGATTTTTCCTTGTTTTTAGATCCAAGGAGTTTGGATCTGTATTCACCAGGGAATTGGTGAAAAGTTTCTCAAAGCTTCCCAGGGAAGGGAATGGTGGCAGCGGACCAGAACTAAGCTGGTAATTAAGCTTAGAAGTCCTCATGCAGGCCCCCACACTTGTACCCTAAAGTTCAAAGTGGGGATACAGCCTTGACAAGAGTGTTTATTGGGATGTGATTATTATTTATTCTTTAACATTTAAACACCTCTGTAAATGCTACAGTCTCTGCAATCTGCTCCTCAGAACGGAGATGCCCTGGGACTTGTCACTGCTGTTTGGAGTCAGGGATCTTCAAACACAAGGGAGATTTCCCCCTCCAGGTACCTGAGCAGCCAGGCCTAGTGAGCTGGGCAGAGGCCCGAGGGCCAGGACCTGCTGTGTTCTAATGCTGCCTCTGACACTGACTTTCTGGGAGGCCTTGATCAAGTCACACAGACCAGCACTTTCCAAAGCGGTTTCAGGAGCCCAGTCTGAGACACGGTAAAGGCCCTGATTTTCAGAGATGCTGAGCATCCACCATTCCCAGTGATTCCAACTGGAGCAAAGCAGGCTCGGCGCTGGAAGAATGCTGTGAATCTAGATCATAGAATATCAGGGTTGGAAGGGATCTCAGGAAATCATCTAGTCCAACCCCCTGCTCAAAGCAGGACCAATCCCCAGACAGATTTTTACCCCAGATCCCTAAATGGCCCCCTCCCTCAAGGATTGAATTCACAACCCTGGGTTTAGTAGGCCAATGCTCAAACCACTGAGCGATCCCTCCCCAAATCTAGTTACGGGGATGCTCACAAGAGTTCAAGGTTGACTCAGATAAGCATCAATAAGTTTCAGCAGGGCCATTGTCTCGTCCCTCTGCGACTCACCTACTCAGAATCCTCCTGCTTCTGACCCTGGCTACTGGTTCCTCAGGGTCTATTTTCTACCCCAACAGCCTCCCTGAGCTGCACGCAGAGGTCTGACCCTGCCACCTGCACAGGTCTATGCTCCTACACCCTTTCCCTTCCCTCCCAAAAGCTCATGGGGCCCTCCCTTCCCCCGCACAGGTCTGCGCTCATCACACCCAATGGGACCTTCCCTCACGCTAACAGGGCAATGGCTTCCTCATCTGAGACACTCCCTCCATTCCTACACCTCCTTAGCAGGTCCCCTTCAGAAGTGTCCCTCTCCCATGGTACCCCTGGCGCTGTGCCCTGGTTGTACCGCCCAGAGGAGAAATACAGCACCTCGGTCTCTCCAAGGCCTGTCAGGCTGAAATGTTTCACTTCAGACAAACAATGAGCTCCATGACAAATCAGTTCATACAAGATTTCTACCCAATTTCCTGACCCAAACAGTTCAGAGCCGCGCAAGCGTCGGATGCTTATCAGAACTACACCCCTGATTCCTGCCCCCCCTTTACATCGCTTTCACACTCTACTGGCTTTGAGGGAGTTACTCCTGGTTTATACCAGCATGAGTGAGGTGGGAATCAGGCTCGAGCCCTCTGAAAATGCCAAGGTTTATCCAGTTCTTAACTGGGCACTTATCAATCCTGCTCCCACGCATCATCTCCACACACAAAGGATGCCCCTTACTGGCAGCCACCAGGCCAGGATGGACAGCGGAGAATGTGCATATTCAGCAAGAGCTGGGCAAAATCCACTTACAGAAAGGGCGGTTAGTGTTAATAGAACCTGAAACTCGATGGAAGCTTCAGCAGATCCAGTTAAAAAAGCCCCCCGGAGAAGGTGAGGGACTAATAAACCAGGTACGTGCATTCTTTACAGAGGTGATACTCAAAGCCACATTAACCAGGAAGTCAACACAGGAGCCATTTGAATGGGGGAGAGAGAGATTCTCATTCACAGGTGGGGGGAAACGTGACAGAGCTCGGCAAACTTTAGGGCTCAATAAATGTTGTGAATTGCTAAATGTTAAGCTATTTCAGGGGGAAAGTGTGTGAGAATTTTCAGAGCACATTTTGTACTGGGACTGACTCCAGAGATGGGCTAATTGTCAAGCTAGACACAATACAGACGGGTGCGATGGGAACTTTCTGAACGCATTCAGCAGGAGCATGTCCTTCCTGATCTGCATCACTCCCAGTTACTCTAGCCCTGGACAAACACAACCTTCTGCTAATGCTCCTTAACACCGACTTGCATTGCCTGGTACACTTGCAGCTGGCCTCCCAGCCTGCCAAGATTCATATGGTTAGAAGGGACCATTATGATCATTTAGTTTGGCCTCCTGCAGCCACCGGACAAAGAACCTTGTCCAGTAATTCTTGCATCAAGCCCATAACTTCAGGTTGAGCTGCAGCTCCTGCTCCTATTACAGTCCAGTCATGGCTTGATCAATGCTCTTCATTCCTGGCCCAGAGCACACTCTGCTATTCTAGTTCTGGGCTCCCCAAAGGGCTTTGCAAATGTACCGTAGTCCTCAGGCCAATCCTCAGTTACCCAGTGTTAATGTGAAGTAACGCCACCGCCCCTGGATTCGCACTGGTATAATCAACATCAGCATCTCTCCCTAAATTTGTTTCTCTGAAGTTCATGTTGAGATGGTTAGTCCCTCCTCTTCTGCTCTGACAGCACTTCTGAGAAGAACCTCAGAGGTCAGTAGATGATACAGCAGGTAAGGGCAAAATGTAGAAAGGAGACACAAGAAAAACAAAATCTCCCTTGGGTGAACTGTTCACCCATCTGTTCCCTGTGTTGTTGCAAGACCATGTGTCAAATTCTGTTGCCAGTTGCACCCAGGTGACCCCACTGGTGTCTATGAGGTTCTGTGTGTTGGTGTCAATGGGTTTGCATGTGTATCACTGAGGACAGAATTGAGTTGACCAGGAGTCACCTGAACTTTTAACTTCATCACGAACACCATCCGTGTTACTAACCAAACATTAGAAGACCAGGTTTATCCTGCAGTATGGATACAGAATGTTTTCTCCATCCCCAGAGAAACCATTCTGTCTCTCATCATTACCTCCTCTTTCTCCAACCCCTCTCTCCTCTCACCAACTTAATGCTGAGTCTCTGGCTTTCCTCGGGACTGAAATTTAACATGTCATTTACCTCCACCCAGGGAGAGTCTATTTTCCTTTCAACTCCATTAAAAAGCTTATAATAGAAACAAAAAAGGATGGATGGTAGGGCTAGTTAGTAGCTTTAAATTAATTAGAGATGAAAAGACGATTGTAAGGGGTTTCTTAATGGAAGTTATGCTTATGGATTATCATTGCAGGGCTCAAGTTGCCCTTCAAACAGGGGGCTCCAGGGAGACGGGCATGCAATACAATGCACTATGGTAAAAGCCTAGACACTCAAGTGCTGCTCACAACGCAGTGCTTCCCAGAACTGTGCAATACATAAGTACGTGAAATATCACTGCTTCAAGGTGTCTGAACATTAGGCAAATGCACTGCATCTTCCCTCTGATCCTGAAGATGGCAGGTGATAAAAAATATCCCTGCTAGTGGGAACCAATGGATTCTAAGCCCTGCCATGCAGGACATCAGTGGAAGAGAGCGAGGAAGGCATGTTTGGAAGTGAGCAAAGGGCATGATGGAGAATAAGAGGGCAGCAAAGCTGAAAAATATGCAGGGAGACAGCCTGTGGAGTGCCCTAAAACATAAATGAGATCATGATATCTCTATGGGAGGCTCCCAGAAACCAGTGCAAAGGCTGCAAAATCCATTGATTTCAATGGAGCTACATGTATTTATGCCAGCTGAGGTTCTGGCCTACTGACCTTAATGGAGCAGGGCTGATTTACATCACCTGGGAATCTGGTCCACCCATTTCAGCCACTTATGCCAGGGCAGAATTTGGCTCTAATGGAGGAGTGGGTGAGAGCTGGTCCCAATGAGAAGAAGAGATGCTGCTGGATGATGAATAAACCAAAGTCTGCAGATCGATTTAGCCATGGGGGAATCACTTAGGGCCAGGTTCTGCTACTCTTACGTTCAGTAGCAACTGACTCCTTGAGTAGCTCCATTGATTTCAATAAGATCCCTTCCAAGGTAAGATACCACCCACGGTGAGCAAGGGTAGCAGCATCTGATTCAGAATGATCTGGGTGGGAAGAAGCTTCTAATGCTCTCATCCACCCCCCAGTCGACAAGCCTAGATGTTACGCTGCATGCGCCAAGGTTACGAGCCGTTGTTAGAAGGAGGAGACACTCAGCTCGCCCTCTGATCCACTCACCATCTCTGCCCAACACAGAACCAGGGGCGCCATTTCTGAAAAATGCGTGTCTGTACAGAGAGCATTCTATGTGATTCTATTATATCCTGCAAAAATAACAGGAGTACTTGTGGCATCTTAGAGACTAACAAATTTATTAGAGCATAAGCTTTCGTGGGCTACAACCCACTTCTTCGGATGCATATAGAGTGAAACAGATATTGAGGAGATATATATACACACATACAGAGAGCATGAACAGGTGGGAGTTGTCTTACCAAGTCTGAGAGGCCAATTAAGTAAGAGAAAAAAACTTTTGAAGTGATAATCAAGATGGCTCAGTACAGACAGTTTGATAAGAAGCAAGTGTGAAAATACTTACAAGGGGAGATAGATTCAATGTTTGTAATGGCTCAGCCATTCCCAATCCCTATTTAGCCCTGAGTTGATTGTGTCTAGTTTGCATATCAATTCCAGCTCAGCAGTCTCTCGTTGGAGTCTGTTTTTGAAGTTTTTCTGTTTTAAGATAGCCACCCGCAGGTCTGTCAAAGAATGGCCAGACAGGTTAAAGTGTTCTCCCACTGGTTTTTGAGTATTATGATTCCTGATGTCAGATTTGTGTCCATTAATTCTTTTGCGTAGAGACTGTCCGGTTTGGCCAATGTACATGGCAGAGGGGCATTGCTGGCACATGATGGCATATATCACATTGGTAGATGTGCAGGTGAACGAGCCCCTGATGATATGGCTGATGTGATTAGGCCCTATGATGGTGTCACTTGAATAGATATGTGGACAGAGTTGGCATCGGGCTTTGTTACAAGGATAGGTTCCTGGGTCAGTGTTTTTGTTCAGTGATGTGTGGTTGCTGGTGAGTATTTGCTTTAGGTTGGGGGGTTGTCTGTAAGCGAGGACAGGTCTGTCTCCCAAGATCTGTGAGAGTAAAGGATCATCTTTCAGGATAGGTTGTAGATCTCTGATGATGCGCTGCAGAGGTTTTAGTTGGGGGCTGAAGGTGACAGCTAGTGGTGTTCTGTTATTTTCTTTGTTGGCCCTGTCTTGTAGGAGGTGACTTCTGGGTACTCGTCTGGCTCTGTCAATCTGTTTTTTCACTTCAGCAGGTGGGTATTGTAGTTTTAAGAATGCTTGATAGAGATCTTGTAGGTGCTTGTCTCTATCTGAGGGATTGGAGCAAATGCGGTTATATCTTAGAGTCTTGTGGGGGTTGGGGGGGAATGGAACATCTAGACCTATGAAAAGTCTGGGGGGAGACAAACCAAGGTCTTCCATTGGCGGGGGCAACTGCCTGCTTGCCCCATAGCAATCGACGCCCCTGCATGGAATAATAATCGCAAAATGGATCCGAGCAGTGGTGTCCCAATGTTTGATTTGCAAAACCAGATGCCCAGGAACTGGCACTCCCCCTCACTTTCTTTCTGGGAAATGGAACATTTCATGCTGTGAGATTGTCACCGGAGATCCTCGTTAAGCTAACAGACGAGCCCTAACGCCAACTCCTGCTCTTCCTTTTTATCTTGCTGAAATACTTTTAGTCAATACTTAATTTGCGTATACAAATATGCAGGGTTAGAAAGGGCCATGTCCACGTGCACTTCATCATTGTTAAAAGGATATATACATGGGGGTGGGCTGGCTAGTTCACGGGGCTTGTAACAGGGGTGCAGAGCTTTTATCTTCCCGTACGCTGAACATCGCCTTCCATGTTATTTATTCCGGACAGGATGCATGTGGGTTTTAGAGCACTTTGAAACACGGGAGTGGCTCGACATCACTCTGGTGGGAAAAGAGTCACCTCATAATAGCGTTAAGAGGCCACAATGTGGTAGGAGCTGCACAGACACGCCCCGAAGCGCGCATGATCTAAACAGGCAAAGTGTGGGAGAGACAGAGGCAGAAAAACTTTCCCAAGGTCCCAGAGTTGGTCAGTGGCAGAGCCAGGAACAGAACCTTTGGGTCTGTCTATGCTGCAATCAGACACCCGTGGCTGGCCTGTGCCAGCTGCCTGGGGCTCGTGGGGCTGGGCTGCAGGGGTGTAGATGTTCTGGGTCGGCCCAAGCTCTGGAACCCTCCCACCTGACAGGGCCATAGAGCTCAGGCTCCAGCCCAATTCTGGATGTCTACACTGCAGTTACACAAGCCTGGCAGCCCACGAGCTCGAGTCAGGTGCCATGGGCCAGTTGTGGGTTTTTAACTGCAGTGGAGACAGACTCTTCGTTTCCTTAGTCTGTGCAACCTTCAAACCCTTCTTGAAGTCTGCTCCTTCCCACACGACCCCATACACCAGTGATGGCTTCACCCCAAGTAATGTTAAATCTGATCTGGTGCATTGTAGCTGTCTGAGTTATACTGCAAGGTCTTTGGGCAGGGACCAGTTCCTTATCTTACAGGTCATATGAATCTGAAATACTAGGATTGCCACACAACTGCTGTAATTTTATGTTCAAGTTAAGTGCAAAAGTGCACCTGGAATAATGATGTGCATGTTTTTCTGGAACATTTTGGCCAGTTATAATAACAATAATCAAGTATCAGAGGGGTAGCCGTGTTAGTCTGAATCTGTAAAAAGCAACAGAGGGTCCTGTGGCACCTTTAAGACTAACAGAAGTATTGGGAGCATAAGCTTTCGTGGGTAAGAACCTCACTTCTTCAGATGCAAGTAATGGAAATCTCCAGAGGCAGGTCTAAATCAGTGTGGAGATAACGAGGTTAGTTCAATCAGGGAGGGTGAGGTGCTCTGCTAGCAGTAGAGGTGTGAACACCAAGGGAGGAGAAACTGCTTCTGTAGTTGGATAGCCATTCACAGTCTTTGTTTAATCCTGATCTGATGGTGTCAAATTTGCAAATGAACTGGAGCTCAGCAGTTTCTCTTTGGAGTCTGGTCCTGAAGTTTTTTTGCTGTAAGATGGCTACCTTAACATCTGCTATTGTGTGGCCAGGGAGGTTAAAGTGTTCTCCTACAGGTTTTTGTATATTGCCATTCCTGATATCTGACTTGTGTCCATTTATCCTCTTGCGTAGTGACTGTCCAGTTTGGCCAATGTACATAGCAGAGGGGCATTGCTGGCACATGATGGCATATATAACATTGGTGGACGTGCAGGTGAATGAGCCGGTGATGTTGTAGCTGATCTGGTTAGGTCCTGTGATAGTGCTGCTGGTGTAGATATGTGGGCAGAGTTGGCATCGAGGTTTGTTGCATGGGTTGGTTCCTGAGTTAGAGTTGTTATGGTGCGGTGCGTGGTTGCTGGTGAGAATATGCTTAAGGTTGGCAGGTTGTCTGTGGGCGAGGACAGGCCTGCCTCCCAAGGTCTGTGAAAGTGAGGGGTCGTTGTCCAGGATGGGTTGTAGATCACTGATGATGCGTTGGAGAGGTTTAAGCTGAGGGCTGTAGGTGATGGCCAGTGGAGTTCTGTTGGTTTCTTTTTTGGGCCTGTCTTGTAGCAGGAGGCTTCTGGGTACACGTCTGGCTCTGTTGATTTGTTCCTTTATTTCCTTGTGTGGGTATCGTAGTTTTGAGAATGCTTGGTGAAGATCTTGTAGGTGTTGGTCTCTGTCTGAGGGGTTGGAGCAGATGCGGTTGTACCTCAGTGCTTGGCTGTAAACGATGGATCGTGTGGTGTGTCCGGGGTGGAAGCTGGAGGCATGAAGGTAGGCATAGCGGTCGGTGGGTTTTCGGTATAGGGTGGTGTTAACGTGGCCATTGCTTATTTGTACTGTGGTGTCCAGGAAGTGGACCTCCCGTGTAGATTGGTCCAGGCTGAGGTTGATGGTGGGGTGGAAGCTGTTGAAATCATGGTGGAATTCTTCCAGGGTCTCCTTCCCATGGGTCCAGATGATGAAGATGTCATCAATGTAGCGTAGGTAGAGAAGGGGCATGAGTGGACGAGAGCTGAGGAAGCGTTGTTCCAGGTCAGCCATAAAGATGTTGGCATATTGTGGGGCCATGCGGGTGCCCATAGCGGTGCCACTGGTCTGGAGGTATATATTGTCACCAAATTTGAAATAATTGTGCGTGAGGATAAAGTCGCAGAGCTCGGCAATAAGTTGTGCTGTGTCATCATCAGGGATACTGTTCCTGACAGCTTGTATTCCATCTGTGTGTGGGATGTTTGTGTAGAGAGCCTCTACATCCATGGTGGCTAGGATGGTGTTTTCTGGGAGGTCACCAATGCATTGTAGTTTTCTCAGGAAATCTGTGGTGTCACGGAGATAGCTGGGAGTGCTGGTGGCGTAGGGTCTGAGTAGGGAGTCCACATATCCAGACGGTCCTTCAGTGAGAGTGCCAATGCCCGAGATGATGGGGCGTCCAGGATTTCCAGGTTTGTGGATCTTGGGTAGTAGATAGAATAACCCCGGTCGGGGCTCTAAGGGTATGTTGATTTGTTCCTGTGTTAGTGTAGGGAGTGTCCTGAGTAGATGGTGCAGTTTCTTAGTGTATTCCTCAGTGGGATCTGAGGAAAGTGGCCTGTAGAATTTGGTATTGGAGAGTTGTCTGGCGGCCTCCTTCTGGTAGTCAGACCTGTTCATGATGACAACAGCACCTCCTTTATCAGCCTCTTTGATGATAATGTCAGGGTGGTTTCTGAGGCTGTGGATGGCATTGCGTTCTGCACGACTTAGGTTATGAGGCAAGCGATGTTGTTTTTCCACAATTTCTGCCTGTGCACGTCGGCGGAAGCATTCTATGTATAGGTCCAGACTGTCATTTCGACCCTCAGGAGGAGTCCATGTGGAGTTCTTCTTCCTGTGTTGTTGGTGGGAGGGTATCTGTGTATCAGTGCGCTGTTCAGTGTTATCTTGAAAGTATTCTCTGAGTCGGAGGCGGCGAAAGTAGGCTTCCAGATCACCGCAGAACTGTATCATGTTCGTGGGGGTGCTGGGGCAAAAAGAGAGTCCCCGAGATAGGACAGACTCCTCTGCTGGGTTGAGTGTGTAGCTGGATAAATTGACGATATTGCTGGGTGAGTTAGGGGTACCCCTGTTGTGGCCCCATGTGCCAGGTAGGATTTTAGACAGCTTACGGTCCTTTTTCCTTTGTAGAGAGGTGAAGCGTGTAATGTAGATCTCCTGTCTTATTTTAGTAAAGTCCATTTGTGTGGAGGGTTGGTTATTTATGAAAGTCTCCAGGTTGGAGAGCTCTTTCTTGATGTTTATCTGTTTGCTGTATAGGATGCTGATCAGGTGGTTCCTCAGTTTCTTTGATAATGTATGGCATAATCTCTCACTGTGGTCTGTGCAGTATGTAGATAGCAATGGATTTTTCACCTTCAGTCCATTTGGTATGATGTCCATCCGTTTGCATTTGGAAAGGAAGATGATATCTGTCTGTATTTGTGCAAGTTTCTTCATGAGGTTGATAGATTTCCATTCCATACGGCTAAATGCAGTGCCTTGCATGGTGTCAAGTATCAGAGGGGTAGCCGTGTTAGTCTGAATCTGTAAAAAGCAACAGAGGGTCCTGTGGCACCTTTAAGACTAACAGAAGTATTGGGAGCATAAGCTTTCGTGGGTAAGAACCTCACTTCTTCAGATGCAAGTAATGGAAATCTCCAGAGGCAGGTATAAATCAGTGTGGAGATAACGAGGTTAGTTCAATCAGGGAGGGTGAGGTGCTCTGCTAGCAGTAGAGGTGTGAACACCAAGGGAGGAGAAACTGCTTCTGTAGTTGGATAGCCATTCACAGTCTTTGTTTAATCCTGATCTGATGGTGTCAAATTTGCAAATGAACTGGAGCTCAGCAGTTTCTCTTTGGAGTCTGGTCCTGAAGTTTTTTTGCTGTAAGATGGCTATCCAACTACAGAAGCAGTTTCTCCTCCCTTGGTGTTCACACCTCTACTGCTAGCAGAGCACCTCACCCTCCCTGATTGAACTAACCTCGTTATCTCCACACTGATTTATACCTGCCTCTGGAGATTTCCATTACTTGCATCTGAAGAAGTGAGGTTCTTACCCACGAAAGCTTATGCTCCCAATACTTCTGTTAGTCTTAAAGGTGCCACAGGACCCTCTGTTGCTTTTTACAGATTCAGACTAACACGGCTACCCCTCTGATACTTGACACCATGCAAGGCACTGCATTTAGCCGTATGGAATGGAAATCTATCAACCTCATGAAGAAACTTGCACAAATACAGACAGATATCATCTTCCTTTCCAAATGCAAACGGATGGACATCATACCAAATGGACTGAAGGTGAAAAATCCATTGCTATCTACATACTGCACAGACCACAGTGAGAGATTATGCCATACATTATCAAAGAAACTGAGGAACCACCTGATCAGCATCCTATACAGCAAACAGATAAACATCAAGAAAGAGCTCTCCAACCTGGAGACTTTCATAAATAACCAACCCTCCACACAAATGGACTTTACTAAAATAAGACAGGAGATCTACATTACACGCTTCACCTCTCTACAAAGGAAAAAGGACCGTAAGCTGTCTAAAATCCTACCTGGCACATGGGGCCACAACAGGGGTACCCCTAACTCACCCAGCAATATCGTCAATTTATCCAGCTACACACTCAACCCAGCAGAGGAGTCTGTCCTATCTCGGGGACTCTCTTTTTGCCCCAGCACCCCCACGAACATGATACAGTTCTGCGGTGATCTGGAAGCCTACTTTCGCCGCCTCCGACTCAGAGAATACTTTCAAGATAACACTGAACAGCGCACTGATACACAGATACCCTCCCACCAACAACACAGGAAGAAGAACTCCACATGGACTCCTCCTGAGGGTCGAAATGACAGTCTGGACCTATACATAGAATGCTTCCGCCGACGTGCACAGGCAGAAATTGTGGAAAAACAACATCGCTTGCCTCATAACCTAAGTCGTGCAGAACGCAATGCCATCCACAGCCTCAGAAACCACCCTGACATTATCATCAAAGAGGCTGATAAAGGAGGTGCTGTTGTCATCATGAACAGGTCTGACTACCAGAAGGAGGCCGCCAGACAACTCTCCAATACCAAATTCTACAGGCCACTTTCCTCAGATCCCACTGAGGAATACACTAAGAAACTGCACCATCTACTCAGGACACTCCCTACACTAACACAGGAACAAATCAACATACCCTTAGAGCCCCGACCGGGGTTATTCTATCTACTACCCAAGATCCACAAACCTGGAAATCCTGGACGCCCCATCATCTCGGGCATTGGCACTCTCACTGAAGGACCGTCTGGATATGTGGACTCCCTACTCAGACCCTACGCCACCAGCACTCCCAGCTATCTCCGTGACACCACAGATTTCCTGAGAAAACTACAATGCATTGGTGACCTCCCAGAAAACACCATCCTAGCCACCATGGATGTAGAGGCTCTCTACACAAACATCCCACACACAGATGGAATACAAGCTGTCAGGAACAGTATCCCTGATGATGACACAGCACAACTTATTGCCGAGCTCTGCGACTTTATCCTCACGCACAATTATTTCAAATTTGGTGACAATATATACCTCCAGACCAGTGGCACCGCTATGGGCACCCGCATGGCCCCACAATATGCCAACATCTTTATGGCTGACCTGGAACAACGCTTCCTCAGCTCTCGTCCACTCATGCCCCTTCTCTACCTACGCTACATTGATGACATCTTCATCATCTGGACCCATGGGAAGGAGACCCTGGAAGAATTCCACCATGATTTCAACAGCTTCCACCCCACCATCAACCTCAGCCTGGACCAATCTACACGGGAGGTCCACTTCCTGGACACCACAGTACAAATAAGCAATGGCCACGTTAACACCACCCTATACCGAAAACCCACCGACCGCTATGCCTACCTTCATGCCTCCAGCTTCCACCCCGGACACACCACACGATCCATCGTTTACAGCCAAGCACTGAGGTACAACCGCATCTGCTCCAACCCCTCAGACAGAGACCAACACCTACAAGATCTTCACCAAGCATTCTCAAAACTACGATACCCACACAAGGAAATAAAGGAACAAATCAACAGAGCCAGACGTGTACCCAGAAGCCTCCTGCTACAAGACAGGCCCAAAAAAGAAACCAACAGAACTCCACTGGCCATCACCTACAGCCCTCAGCTTAAACCTCTCCAACGCATCATCAGTGATCTACAACCCATCCTGGACAACGACCCCTCACTTTCACAGACCTTGGGAGGCAGGCCTGTCCTCGCCCACAGACAACCTGCCAACCTTAAGCATATTCTCACCAGCAACCACGCACCGCACCATAACAACTCTAACTCAGGAACCAACCCATGCAACAAACCTCGATGCCAACTCTGCCCACATATCTACACCAGCAGCACTATCACAGGACCTAACCAGATCAGCTACAACATCACCGGCTCATTCACCTGCACGTCCACCAATGTTATATATGCCATCATGTGCCAGCAATGCCCCTCTGCTATGTACATTGGCCAAACTGGACAGTCACTACGCAAGAGGATAAATGGACACAAGTCAGATATCAGGAATGGCAATATACAAAAACCTGTAGGAGAACACTTTAACCTCCCTGGCCACACAATAGCAGATGTTAAGGTAGCCATCTTACAGCAAAAAAACTTCAGGACCAGACTCCAAAGAGAAACTGCTGAGCTCCAGTTCATTTGCAAATTTGACACCATCAGATCAGGATTAAACAAAGACTGTGAATGGCTATCCAACTACAGAAGCAGTTTCTCCTCCCTTGGTGTTCACACCTCTACTGCTAGCAGAGCACCTCACCCTCCCTGATTGAACTAACCTCGTTATCTCCACACTGATTTAGACCTGCCTCTGGAGATTTCCATTACTTGCATCTGAAGAAGTGAGGTTCTTACCCACGAAAGCTTATGCTCCCAATACTTCTGTTAATAACAATAATGTCACTGATTCAAATCCTGCCCAGATCGGCTCATTCTCCCATAGCTTGTCTGTTCTGTGGTCGGAGGGAAGTGCATTGGTGGGTCTGGGCCCAGTGGATAAGTATCTGCATCATAACCCCCCCCCCACAAAAACAGTCAAAATTGTCACTAGTTGGGCCTCCTTTGTTAGCCTCGGGATAGAGGCCAAAGACTGAATGGGCCTGGAGAATGGACTATCTTCTCAGCCCTGGAGATCGTCCCTCCATTCAGGGTGGAATCATTCATTGCTCCTGTCCTCTCTGTGTGTGATCCATAGATAAGTGATGGATTTAACCCAGTTTAGCCTCTTTCACCAGAACTGAATTCACTTAGAAAATTAATATCTATCTATCACACTTTTCTTGTCTGTTCTGATTTGGTGCTGGGAATCGGGGGACGTTCAGGTGAAAGAGTCGGGTAATTATCTTTAGAGTTGCACAGATCCAGAGCATAACCTTTAAACAAATTGATTGTGGCAGCATTTGGGCTCGGGGTAACAGCAAGCCCTATTGTGAGCCATAAGGGACTCTCGGAACTGGGACACTCACGAAAGGCACAGAACGCAGAACAAATACCCACTCTCGCAAGAGCCACTCATCACAGATGAGCCGCTGAGCTTTGGAGAGGGCCTATAATGCCCCACAGAGGGGTTCTGAAGATGGAAGAAGGTTTCGCTTTAAAGGGTGGCATTGGCATCTGGGTAGGACACTAATGACACTCTCAAGGATGAGTGGAGATGGATCTGCCTTGACATCCCTCTCTCCAAACTCAGGCCGAGCTAACCTTCTCCTGGGGGATTTGTCTTCCCAGCTCAGTGTATGATAGACAGTAGACTCAGATAATTCTCTGCTAGTTGCATTTCCATGCAAAGTGTGTCTGTGGCATCTTGTAATTCCCTTTAGCATTGCCGGGAACCCAGGAACTGATATGCCACCATTTGCTACTTCTGTTCCGAGTTCTGGTCAGACATGACTTGAGCCGTCACTGTACCTTCTGTCTCACAGCTGTCTTCTGTTTCATGGGCCAGAGACTCACCTGGTGTAAACAGGTGTAGCTCCATTGAGCTATACTGCTTTAAACCAGCTGAGAATCTCTAACAAAGATTACACCTGTGACAGGCATTGGCCCTACCTTGGGGTCGCATTTGCAATGATGATGAAGATCAAGAGGAGGAGGAGGATGTTGTTGTTGGTATTAGAGTATCTCCTAGTGTCCCAAACAGGGTCAGAAGATTTCACCTGCTTAAACCCACATTAGAAAAGAGACTCCAAATTCTGCCTGTGCCCAGATTTGTCCTGTTTGATGAAGGACAGGAATCAATGAGCTTCCCTCCATCCCCAGTGCCAGAGCGCAGAGACAAAGTATCCCAGGGACACCACGCTGCTTGTATTTCAGGGGGTGCTCTGAATCTCTGGGGTGTCATTGCTCTCAGTTATGAGCTATAGGTGAAAAACCTTTAGTGTAGTGTAATGCCAATGGGTTGTCAGCAAGGACTGAATTGGGAACCTTCCACACTAAAACACAAGCCTCCTCCACTGGTGGTGCAGGAATAACTCCATTGGGTTACCGTAGTAGTAGGCTCTTATCTCATATGTGGACCAGCTGCTAGATGGAAACAAAATACATTTAGCCAGGGTGTTACAGTAGCATTCTCTCTCTCTTTAAGTGTGGGGTGTGCATTAGAAGGTGAGAGATTGAATGCTTGAGCCAAGGGTAATGCAAAAAATTGCTATATATGTTTTTCCCATCAAGGCCCCACTGCTCCATCCATGCACCTCACGCTTGAGCTCACATGCCGGTGCCACACCTTAGCCAACTGTAGATTTGGGAGAAGGTTGAGGATGGCTTTTCACCTGAGAGTTCACCTGTCCCTAAGATTAGCCCTGCTTACCAGGGACCAGAGCACCTCCTGCAAGGTGCTGAGTGTCCTATGTTACAGCCTGGCCCGGTAACTCTCTGTATGATCAGCGTCTTTTGTGAGTGGGCCCAATCGCTGGGTCCTATGTGCTTCCAAGCCCACAGGGCCTAGGTAGAGTCTAGGAACTATTTCTAGCACAGGGTCCCTAGGGCACCTTCCTAGGACTCAGATCTCTTGTCTGATCCCCTCTTTTGGGATGTGGGTTGTTGCCACCCAGCTGCCCTGGACCTCAGAGCCCTGTCACTTACTCCCACTCCCTCGAGGCTGTAGGCACTCTGGGCGTCTAGTCTATCTCCTTTGGGGCAGGAAAGCAGGGAACACATGCTCAGTAAAGGAATTTCTTAAAGCACTTGGATCTTTGAAAACAATAAATGTCCGGAGATTCCTCCTCCCCGGGGCTGCTCTCACCCCTTCGCGGAGCCCACGGTTCATCAGCCTCGCAGGCTAGGCAGAGTCCCTCCTGCCCTCTCTTTCCTGCAAGCACTCCGCCCATGTGGCTACGGTGAGCTCCTGCCTAGAGCAGAGCCTTGCTCGGAAATACCTCTCTCAGCAGTGTGCTCTGACTGAGGGGATGGCTACACTTAAAACGCTGCAGCGGCACAGCCGCTGTGGCACGTCAGAGTACACTCTCACAAGAACTTAAGACCAGCCAAACTGGGTCAGACCAATGGTCCATCTAGCCCAGTATCCTGTCTTCTGACAGTGGCTGGTGCCAGATGCTTCAGAGGGAACGAACAGAACCGGGCAATTACCGAGTGATCCGGCCCCTGTCGTCCAGTCCCAGCATTTGGCAGTCAGAGACTTAGATTACAGCGATGGGAGGGGTTCCCCCATCCGGTAGTTAATCCACCTCCGCAAGAGGCTGTAGGTAGGTTGACAGAAGACCTAGCGCTGTCTCCACCAGGGGTTAGGTCGGCATATCGATGGGTTTTTCACCCCCGGGGAGACACAGCTGCACCAATGGAAGTGCCCCGTGCCGACCAGCCCTGAGAAGTCCCACCCCTGTGTAAAGACACCATTGTTCTCTGGGGGTGGGCCAGGCGAGGTGAGAGCGGCAACCAAAGGCAATGCCCCCAGATTGCTCTGTGATGGGTCGTCTCATTAGCTCTTCAATAGGGTATCAAACACCTTTCCCAGGCAGGGCTGCTGCCAGGAATGCAGCATAATGGGCTGGCCTTGGGCGAGCGCTGACATGTGCAGTCACAGTGCTAACATTTCCACGCACAATACAGCATAGAGGCCATAACTGGATACCGAGGCATCTCACTCTCTCACATCCTCAGTTCCCACTGATTCCAGTGGGACTCCAGCCCCTTGCAGGGCTGGGCTCTAGGTTGGAAGCACCTCTCAGCTACAAACAGTGGAACCGTTAAGAGCGGACCCAGAGCCAGTGGCACAGTGCATTGAGGCCTAGCTGCTAAACATGGAGCCAGGGTCTTTCTTGTGTGGTCTCCGCTCTCTCGGTAAGTCACCCCCTATTGGCCTGGCCAAGCCCCGTTCTCGACTTGGAGGTGCTGTGGTCGTGCTATGGGAGAGGGCAAAGCAAGGGCAGCCAGGCTGTTGCTGCCAGGACACAGGGAGCAGGGTGATGGGGCTGGGCCAAGGCACCAGGGTGAAGGGAGGCAGCTGTGTTGTTTGGCTGCCAGAGGCACAGGTTGGCAGGGCTGGGCACAACGTGACCCCTTCCCCTTCTGGGCTGAGCTCCTTACCCCTCCTCTCCCCATCCGAGCTTTGATCAAATGTGTCTTGAGTGGCGTATTATTACACAACTGACAAAACCCGGGACGTAGAGATTTCCCGGGACAGCGACCTCAGAGAGGATCCTGGGAAAACCTGGACAGGTGGCAACCCTAGTTGGAAGGCCAGGGCAGAATTATCTGATCATTCCCCCGTATCCCTTCATTTCAGCGCTCTCCTCTTCCAGTGTGACGCTCCCCTCCCTGTGCAGATGGCCAGTGCAAAGCCCACGAAGTGGGACTTAAGCGGTCTGTAGCCCGTATGTTGGCTCCCTTCACAGGGGTGAATTTCACCCTGGAAGAGGCGAGAAAGGCAATCTGTGCTCCCAGTGGTGGTGGGAAATAATGTGAAATAGTCTTGTATGGCTTTATTTTATTGTGAGGAATAGGCAATAACCCTGTATTCTGGGGTGAAATATTGAATTTTAAGGGAGACACAAACAAGCACAAATGAAAAATGTCTCCGATCATAAAGAAGGCATTTGCTAAAATTAAAATGGAATGCATTACTGTCCGAGGCCGGAGAGAGAAATGTCAGCACGGCAGGAAAGGGAAGGCTGATTGGTTGGGTGACCAGATACATTTATTGTTTTCTTTCCATTAATGCCGGTGGCAGCTGAAAAAAAATAAATAAATCAAACTGGCTGGCAATGCTTTAGAGGGGAATTAAGTCCAGTCCTTTCAGAGGTCTGCATGCCTTGTGTTTTAGCAGGAACAGAAAGAGACTCTCATCTAGAGGGACAGGATGGGGAGAGGGGAATTAATTTTACTAAGCAGGGATATTGATAATGTCATAATAATCTTTAGAAGGACAAGCGAAATTGGTTTGGCCCTTAAAGCAATCAATATGGGACATTATCTCCTTGAATTGCCATTTGCAGACAATGCCTCTTTATTGCACTGGATATTTCTGTGTTTTGTATTATCAACTAACTCAGAGCGAGAGATGTATTAATAATGTCTCGCCCCAGGGCTCGTGGGTAATTGCCACTCTTGTCTGTTCACGTGTACCCTGTATGTGTGCACACAGGCATGCATGGAAAATATACCTCTATGAGTGTGGGGTACATGTGAAGATTGTGTGCGTGCATATTTGGCCAGTGTATAGCCCGTTTGCACGTATTTGTTTTCAGATATATGTCCCTGTTTATACATGTGGTATATGGGTTTGAGCCGAACCCCATTGAAGTCAATGAAAAGACTCCCATGACGGTAATGGGCTTTGGAACAGGCCGTATGTGTGCGGATATGCAAAGCACACGCCTATATAAATGCATCTGCGGGCATGCATGCATTGGAGGGCCTGTGCTCTTGCGGTGGTTCTGGCCCAGCCGGATTAGAGAAGCCCTAGAACTCTTGCTTTTGTGAGATTCTCAGCCCAGTTTTGCAACCCCACAAGGCTTGGATAGTTGTGAATGAGGTTTGGAGAAGCAGCAAAAGTTTGGGTACTTATCAAGGTTCTGAACCACCGAGGACTTGTTTAGACTTGGGCTCAGTTTTGAGCTCCTCCACAGATGGCCTACGTGCCCCATGGCAAGTCACGCGGAGTGTCATCACTCACAACTGGTGGCAACATTTCCAAAGAGCTCAGCTCCTGTTTAGACACCGAAAGAAAGAGCCAGATTTAAAGTCATCCTCACTTCCCAGCAGCTCTCCCTGGGATGGGTAGGGTCCGATTTGCAAAAGGGTTCAGAACCCATCTGAGCTCTCTTGAAAAATCGGCCCTGGATTGCGGGGGCTGGGCCTTTATGAAAATCTGGCTCTTACTCTTTTTGGCTCTGTCCACCAGCCGTAAAATGGGGATAATACGGGTCCCCAGCCTCACAGGGTGTTGAGAAGATTCAGTGCACAGGTGTTTGTGAGTTGCTCAGATACGGTGGTGACGGCAGCCTGAGAATGACCAAGCCCATGGGCTTTTGAAATCTCCCACTACACTCCGAGAGGGATGGGGAAAGTGAGTAAATATCTGTAGGACCCACGTGGGTGCCCTATTCTAGGCCATACTTGCTATGGTGTTTGGCACTAAGCAGTTAATTCTGCTCTTCAGGGGGGAGAGAGCAAAGGTACAAATCTCAGCGACTCAATCAATTAAGCTGAAACCTACTGAGCCTGTTGCTTTCGGGTTTTTTTAAATGAGTCTTTCAGGGCCTTGTAGTGTTTACTACGGGGAGTGACAATCACCAGCCCATGCTGCTACCTCGCCACAGGGCCCCATGGAATCTTTACATCCCATCATAAAGCTAATTACCTTCTGACACACCGTTAGGAGGCACAGAGCGAGAGCGAGTGAGCAGCTCCGGTAACGATTCTGAAATGAAATGGAGCCTGCTGAAGATTTGGGGGCTGAGAAACTCCAACAGTTTGGAGCATCAGAGGGAGAGAGGACAAGCTCGGTTTTTATAAAGCACCTGCCAGGTCCGGTGCAAAAGCAGCGATATGAGTCCTATGTCATTGGGAGGAATGGGAGTTGTGCCATTAGGTGCAGGATCTGCCCCTCTGAAACCAAAGGTCCCACTGAAGTGAATGAGTTTTGCCACTGATTCCATTGAGGTCAAAATCAGGCAATCGATACATCGCTTTAATTCTGCTGTCTTCTTTCCTAGCATCACTGGGGAGCATGGCGGGTGAGTTAGTGACTGACCAGAACATCAGTTAGCTGGAGTGGCATTTGCCGATAATTTATACAATTCCTTTGGTTTTTGGCAAGACTCCTTTAATTAATAAAAGATGCCCTCTGTTCACTAGCCATTTATGCTGCTCTTTTCCCAGTGTTCTCAGGTGATGGTCCCACTTTTTAGTGACCTTCATGGAAGAGAGAAAAGTTTTCCTGGTTTTCCGTCCTTCTGCCCATGGGCCTGATCCTCCCCTGCTTTGCCCCTGTGATTTACCCCTGTGCAAAGTGGCTGTAAGGCCTGGTCTGCATTGAAATGTGATATCGCGTCGCTATGTTCGTCAGGGTATGAAAACCACTCCCTGCCTGACATAGCTATGCCATGAAACCCGCAGTGTAGCCGATCTTCAACCCCCATGGGCCTAATTCTCCTCACACTGACACTGGTGTAAACCAGGAGTAACTCCACTGGAGTGAGGGGTGCTAGAGAGGGGCCAAAGAAGCCTAAGTGAGAGGCAAGCCAAGCCCTGTTAAGTGATCTGAATAAGAGAGTGCACTGCAGAATAGGGCTCTGTGTGTGTGTGTGTGTGTGTGTGTGTGTGCGCGCGCACATGCCCCTGGCCTGGGGCTGCAGGGAATAGGTGGTGGTAAGTCTATGGTGGTGAGGCCTTAGAAGAACCTAGATGGAGGGGGATGAATTGAGACTCAGCAGTTGTGAGGATACTACAAGAAAGGCTGTGAAGGGCTCAGATACAGTGGTAATGGGGCGGGGTGGGGGGGACAACATAAGTACATTAGCTATAATGGGAGCACTGAAGTTAGCATTAAAGTCTCTCTCTCATAGACATTAAGGCAAAAAGGGACCATCATGATCATCTAGTCTTACCTCTTGCATATTGCAGCCTACAGAACCTCACCCACCCACTACTGCAATAGCCCCCTAACCTCTGCCTGGGTTCCTGAAGTCCTCATCCTTTCACGGTTTATTTCCCCCCTTCTATTTTCCTCTCTTTCTCCCTCCCGCCTCTCTGCTCCCCTCTCCTCTCTATCCTTCTTTCCATCGTCCCCTTTAAAAACTCCTTGTCACGCTGGTGCACTTCAATGAGCATCAGGTGAACCACAAACTCTTTGGCAGGTCAGCTCATAGCTTGCATGGCGGCTGAAATGTACCCAAACTACAGGCCTGGAGCCGGGAAATTGCAGCTGCCCTGAAGAAAGGCAGTGTCACTCTTACAGTGTCTTTTCTCAGTGTGATTGGGTGGCATTTGCAGCATCACTTTGGACAGCATGTCACAAGGTCACAGGATGGCACCACTGCTGTAGCAAGGTGTGATTGTCCGGGGTCCACTGTGCTGTGAGCATCCAGAAAGGGCATACTGCAGACCTTCTGCCCTTAGGCTTTAGTAACTAAATCCTTCATAGCAGCTGGGAAATATCCAGTTTTCCATTAATACATGGATCAGGCCCATCTGGTCAGGCACACCGTGCTGGGCAGGAGGGTGTGGAGTGTGTGATATTGGGGGTCGGTGCCTTTAAGGGCTGAGCTTCCCAGCTTCTGTGCAGCTCCTGTCATTGCTACACTGTATAAAGGATAGCTCCGGTGGCTTAAACACCAAGCAATCGCTGAACACAACAGAGTGCGTGACCTTGTCAGCCTTTCCATCTCTAAACGGTGGGGCATCTCCGGCACCAGGAGAAAGCCCTTTTCTGTTCTGCAGCAGGGACAGCGGGAACATGCTCCCCTTTGGGGGATCAATCAACACTGCTCCTGATTAACCAGCAGGGATTTGCTGTCAAACCACATGCGGTTCATCCCCCCCGAATGAAACATGTCACTTCTGCAGCACTCCGGGCCCCACCTGTGCAGGCTGTTTGCTACAGGGTCTCCTAAGCCAGGCAGGCGGACCTCACCAGCTCTGTTTAAAGGTGTTTAATTACTTCCCTCTCCCCCTGTGATCCCAAAGTGTGCCCAAGCGCAGTGCGCTTGGAGGCTTATCCTCGTGTCAGGACAGACAGAATGTGATGAGAACCAGCAAGGACATCCGAACCGCAGACCAGCCTTTGGCACGGTCACCCTGAGATCTCTGACACGCTGCCCTCGTTATCAGCCATCCTGCCAGGTCTTTTTCTCAGTGCACAGCTAGGAAAGGTGAGGAAATGATCCCGGCCCCTGCAGGGACCATGGCATAAGCAGCGGGGACCTGTCATCTGCTCAGAGCTCTTCAGAGCCAAACACCTTTGAGGCTTTATTTACCCCAAGAAAGCTTTTTCTAACCTCCCCCGAAGGCTCATTAAATCCATCTCCAGACCCTAGCGGCAAGGAGATTTGATGTGAACAGTGATTCATGCAATGCTAGCAAAAAAAAGAAAAGAAAGACAAATGGGGGGTCACGACTGATCCTTCTGCTTATGGGCAGGTGGATCCAGCCCCGCAGAGTGTGAAACCAGCAGGGATTGCTAAAAATGCCCCTTGCACTGCTGAAGAAGAAGTGGCTGTGGACTTAGAGGACATTTCTGTTGTTCCTTCCGACTGACTGCAGGGGAGCTTTGCAGATTGCAGGGCTTGGCACCTTCCTTCTCTCTCGTCAGGTTTCAGTCATTTTTACATTGCAGCCTAGGAACTGCCAGACTGGATCAGCCCCCGACGCCAGTCTAGTCCAGTGCCCTGTTTCTGACAGTGGCTAATGGTTCCAGATGTTTGCAAAACAGAGAAATAAAATAAATAACAATGATATATATGTAAAATAGAAGGTGTGGATGGAAGAGTGGACTCAGCACTGGCAGGCCCCCTCATGGGTGGGCGTGGCAAAGGAAGGCTCTCCTCATCTACTCCATCTTCCTGTTGGCTGATCCGAGTTTCCCAAAGGCTGGGGGTTTGGGGTTCTGGGCAGCATTTGGCTCCAGGCCGGGGCTCCTGGTTGCTCTGGGGATTAGCTCTTTCCAGGTTCGATAACCCCTTCTGCCGCTCATTCACATGTGCCTCACCACTCTCTCTCTCTGTGATTCACAGTGTTCTCTCTTAGTGGCTCAGTCCCCTCCCGTTATGCAGTATCAAAGTCCTATCAGATGACTGTTCCAGGCAGTCTTCTGCTCCACTGCCCAGTCCATGCCACTTCCTGCAGTGGCAGGTAGGGGAACCTGGGCATGCTTTCTACTCTGGGTTCCAGTCCAGGGACCCTCTGTCTAGCACCAGTGGTCTGCTTTCTCCCAGACCCTGTTGCTTTTTCCCTGGCCTCCTTCTTACAGCTTCTGTTTCCCCCCTCTCTGAAGTTACCAACTCAAATTCCCTCCTCCCAGGGAATAACCGTAGACTACATAACTCCATAGCCCCAAACCCACCTCCCCTCTCCCTGGGAGTGACTGCAGACTACTTTCCATGCAGCCCCTTTCTGCTGCCAACTTCCTGGCTTTATACCAGCCCCACCTGTCCCTTCTCAGCTGGGCTCCATCATCAATCAGCATTTCAATCCCTGGCTCTCCCTCAGGTGCAGCCTTTCAGGTTAATAAACCTAATTTAACCTGCTCTGCCTTGTTGGGGTGGACACCTTATCACAGTGGTTCTCAACCAGGGGTATACAGGGGTCTTCAATTCACTAGAGATTTGCCTAATTTTACAACAGGCGACATAAAAAAGCACCAGTTAAGTCAGTACAAACTAAAATTTCATACAATAACTTGTTTATACTGCTCTATATACTCTTCACTGAAATGTAACTACAATATTTATATTCCAGTTGATTTATTTTATAATTATATGGTAAAAATAAGAAAACAAGCAGTTTTTCATTAATAATGTCCTGTGACCCTTTTGCATTTTTAAATCTTATTTTGTTAGCAAGTCGTTTTTAAGTGAAGTGAAACTTGGGGGTATGCAAGACAATTCAGACTCCTGAAAGGGGTGCAGTAGTCTGGAAAGGTTGAGAGTGTGATGGGTTGGATCACAGAACCCCCCCGGGAGCTGTTAACTGATGTGCCAAGACTACCTCTGCTCCTGTTTTCCCTGCCAGCTCAGGACTCCAGCACCCTGTCTTGCTGAGCCAGACACTCCCGTCTGCTCCAACAAAGTCCCAGGTCCGAATTACTTGCCCCAAAGCTGCAGGTTTACCTGAAAACAGCTCACAGAAGTGTGCTTGTCTTTAACACTCAGATGCCCAACTCCCAATGGGGTCTAAACCCAAATAAATCCATTTTACCCTGTATAAAGCTTATGCAGGGTAAACTCATAAATTGTTCGCCCTCTATAACACTGATAGAGAGAGATGCACAGTTGTTTGCTCCCCCAGGTATTAATACATACTCTGAGTTAATTACTAAGTAGAAAGTGATTTTATTAAATACAGAAAGTAGGATTTAAGTGGTTCCAAGTAGTAACAGACAGAACAAAGTAAGTCACCAAGCAAGATAAAATAAAACGCGGAAATCTATGTCTAATCAAACTGAATACAGATAATCTCACCCTCAGAGATGCTTCAGTAAGTTTTTTCTCAGACTGGACACCTTCCAGGCCTGGGCACAATTCTTTCCCCTGGTACAGCTCTTGTTCCAGCTCAGGTGATAGCTAGGGCATTCTTCATTATGGCTCCTCTCCTCCCTTTGTTCTGTTCCACCCCTTTATATATCTTTTGCATAAGGTGGGAACCCTTTGTCCTTCTCTGGGTTCCCACCCCCTCCTTCTCAATGGAAAGACACCAGGTTAAAGATGGATTCCAGTTCAGGTGACATGATCACATGTCACTGCAAGACTTCAAGCCTTCATTTCTCCCAGCCTGCCTCACAGGAAGGCTTGCCTGCAAACAGAGCCATCCAGTCAATTGCCCTGGTTAATGGGAGTCATCAAGATTCCAAACCACCATTAATAGCCCACATTTTGCATAATTACAATAGGCCCTCAGAGTTATATTTCATATTTCTACGTTCAGATACAAGAGTGGTACATTTATACAAATAGGATGATGACACTCAGTAGATTATAAGCTTTGTAATGATACCTTACAAGAGACCTTTTGCATGAAGCATATTCCAGTTACATTATATTCATTCATTAGCATATTTTTATAAAATCATATAGAGCCACTCCCCTATCCCACCATCCTTGTTAGCAATTCATGTAGATCCAAGTATCACTAGGGTGCTGCAGGAGGGAGGCTAACCCTGGCCAGGGATCCTTCACCCCATTGGAGAGGGCCAGACGCATCACTTACAACCTACTCTAAAGAGAGGATGTAATAGAAAGTTACTAGGCCTGGGGGGTGGCCCTCTGACCAGGGCTCAGTTGCATCCATATTGAGGATACAGGCTTTAGCCCAGTGTGGGGTATATAATAGTGAGGATGATGTGTTCTTAAGTCGCATGTATTTTATGGGTTACTAACTCACTTTTTGGTGCAGTTTCTTTTCTCTCTCCTTCCCAACCCCCGGCTCCATTCAGCTTTAATTCTAGGGGAGAAAATAGAAAAGGATTAAAGTGAAGATAACGAGCAACTGATAAACCTATAACTCGCCCCAAGCAGCAAAAGAACCTGCCTCCTCCATATGGACCTGCTCCAATGCCCCTCGAAACCATTGGAAAGACTCCCATGGACTTTAGTGGCCTTTAGATCAGGCCTATTAGAATTACCATCATGCCGTGCTCTGTAGCTCAGCAAGAGATAGTAAAGCGACTCCTCAGACATAGACGGCCAGTATGTCGGCTCAGCACTGCTATCACAGGCCGGTTGCCTACATATTCATTGCGTGCCGTGAACATATAAGGTTAGATTAATAGATACAGGAAGATTGGATACATAGATTCCTGCAGAGTGGATAAGACAAGACAAATGCCGGTACATTAAATAAAGATAGCTAGCTAGCTACATGAGTATATATGGTGATAGCTAGATAGATGAGTACGTACATTGACAGATACATGAGTATATATGGTGATAGCTAGATAGATGAGTATGTACATTGACAGGTAGATACATGAGTCTATATGGTGATTGCTAGATAGATGAGTATGTACATTGACAGGTAGATACATGAGTCTATATGGTGATTGCTAGATAGATGAGTATGTACATTGACAGGTAGATGCATGAGTCTATATGGTGATAGCTAGATATAGTTGTATTGCAACACGAGCATTCAGTACTCGTATCCTGGGATGGATCGAGAGATACAGAGAGCAGGGGGGACTGTGATCCCAGCCATGAGTGACGGGCTGGTCTCATGCTAATGGGGCGATTATAGACACTGGTAGTTATGATGATTACAAATAATTGGTTTATTAGCCGGTTATTGCCATTTGCTAACTAGTGCCTGTTGCTATAGTCAAGTGCTGCCAGTATCTCCATTATCGCGCCTGTCTCTGACACACATCGCTGACGGCCTCGATGCCAAATCTCCTTTTCATTTACTGAAAATGATCCAAAAAGCGTGCTCCGCTCTATCCCGGGCTCTGCAGGAGCAGCCTGAGTGCCTGCCAAACTCATTCCCACGAGCAGGCTAATTAAACGTACCTTGCCTGCCTTGCTGCGTGTGAACCCTGGCGCAGCTCCAGGGCCCAGAAGCGCAATCTGCAGACTATGGAGTTGGACACAAAGTAGAGTGGGGTGGGCAGAGAACTGATGAGGCAGTTGGTAAGTGCAGAGCGTGGCTTGTGCCTGCAGCTGAGCGCAGGCCTGGTGAATAAAGCAATCTCTTTCCCTTCCTGCGAGCGAGTCTCTCTTCACATTGTCACGGCAGAGAGAGGCTCTTGCTCTCCGCTCAGCTTGGCTGCCGCTGTGCCTTGCATATTGATTCCCTTTCCCCCTCCTGACTGAGCACTGAGAGTGGCATGTAGCCTGCACCGCACAGAACCCTGGGGTACTGTGAGGACCTGCAAATACACAAAAAGAGGCATCAGGGCGCAGCGGTGCCTGCTGCCCCGAATGTGAATGCCTTATCTGCCTGGCACCCGCAGGAAGGGCCGGGGCTAGGCTGTTATTGCCTTCCTAAGGATCGCTCAGCAGGACAATGCCCTTCTGCGTGCCAGAGGCTCCGTTCTAATGAGGAAACTTGGGGAAGTAGCTGTGAGAGTAAGGGAGGGGGGGGGTGTCCAGTGGCGAGGGCACCAGATTAGGCGTCGGGCAACTGAGTTTCAAGTCCTGGCTCTGCGTTTCATGGGTAGCTTGGTTTCCCCAACGGTAAAATGGGGATTGGTGCTACTGGCCTGCCTTTGCAAAACTCTGTGAGATCTAGGGACGAAACACATTTCAGACAAGGTAATTCTTCACTGCCAGAGATTAGTGACTGGAATTATGTTTAGTAATAATACTACTACCTAGACTGTACATAGCACTTTTCCTCCCTAGATCTCCAAGTGCTTTACAAAGGATGTCCGTATCATCACCCTGTTATACAGATGGAGAAACTGAGGCACGGGGAGGGCAAGTGACTTGCCTACGGTCAGGAGGGTTACTTGCATTGGACAAGGAGGCAGAGACAATCAGGGCCCAACAGGAGAAATCTCCATCCCACCCTTCCCACTTACTGTCCTACAATAGCTTGGTCCCAAGACAATGCAGCTGTGCTTTGGCTGAGTGGCACCTTTGCTACGGTTTATCTCTGTGACATAATAACATGGCTACTGTATGCCAGACCAAATGAAGTGGTTTGAGTTTTACTCCTTTATCTTTCTCGCTCTCTTTTCTTAAAAGGTCTGTATAACTTCAGTGTAATGGAGCCAGAGAGCATTTTCTGTGCTCTTTGAGAATCCTGCTTTATTTGCATACAGAAAGCATAAAACCAGCAGGTGCATGGCTCAGGGGCACTGCCGAATTTGGAGAGTCTCTTAAGGAGCTTGGCATTGGAAGAATAGGAGCTGGGAGGTGTCCTGATTTAGCTGTAGGAGAAGAGTTGATTCTTTGCTGAGGCTCAGAATGGAGCTGATGGAAACATACGTGTATCAGCGAGGGGGGACTTCATATCTGCAGAACACCTATGCCCTCCGAAGTAGAACCACATGATCTGTAATTCTGTAACATTCACTGCTTTTCCAGTTAATAAACTTCAAGTTGAAGGCACAGCTTGCCTAGTGGGACATTTGCTCTTAGTAACGAAGCATACGGGGAAAGCCTGCATTTAGAGGGACTAGGTTACAAATGGTTAGCAGCAGACATACAGTCATACTGTAGGGAGCTGGAGCTGTTGAAGGCTACACGCTGAAGGAGGCACTTAAAGTAGGACACGTGTCAGAAGATTTCAGATCTACAGATGGCTCTTGCCAGTGAATTTCAAACTCAGCTTGCTCGGGCAATTATCCGCCACAGCACAATTGAGATCAAACCTCGCTGGCACATAATTATATTTGCTTGGGGTGAAATGCATCGTTATGCAGTGGGCCACTGCTTAAATTCCACGTATGTCCTCAGGGCTTATATTTAGGAATAATGCATAGATTTGCAGAAACCCGGATTGTGTTAATGAATGGTGCATGAACAGAAGGGCTAAATTCACAACCAGTAACACCCTCAGGGAATAATTAAATGTACTCTTTAAAACATATAGGCCTGGGATTATCATGGGAATTAGACAAATGGGATTTAGGTCTACACTGGAGCTGGGGGTGTAATTTCCAGTTCGGGTCGACATACTCACACTAGCTCTGGTGGAGCCAGCACGCTAAAAATAGAAGTGTAGCGGTGGCAGTGCAAATGCGGGAGAAGCTAGCCATCCTGAGTACGTACCTAGGATCTTGGATGGGATTGTACTCGGGGTGGCTAGCGTGTTCTGCTCCTTGTGACACCGTGGCTACACTGCTGTTTTTAGCGCGCTAGCTCAATCAGAGCTGGTGTGGGTATGTCTACCTGAGCTGGAAATTACACCTCCAGCTCCAGTGCAGATCTACCTTTAGACAAGGTGCAGAAAAGGCAGATCTGAGGAGGAAGAAGGGATCAAAAGAGTCAACATTCTGACTGTGACTGCACTTGCAATATAAATGCGACATTTAAATCTTGCTCCATCTCCCCAAAGCCTCAGCAAGGAGAGGAAAGCAGAACCATTGCCATAGGGATTCAGCGGTTTGAAGGGACCATTTATGATCATTTAGCCCGACCTCGACTTTCCCGAGCCGATGAAGAGCAGAAGAACTCCAAGCAATTCTCCCCCTCCAAGAAGTTGTGTGTGGCAAATTGCTGATAATCAGCACAGAAAGTTTGCCAGTGCAATTGATTACATTGTGAGGCTTTGGAATTGGAATCCTGCTGCTGATTTGGAGAGGGATGGAAATTGCTTATGTTCTCACTGTGTGAGATGCCTCGTTTACAGTAAATAAATACAGAAAATAGACCCCAGCCAATTCAGTTCAGGTAGCAGGAGTAAAGGGGTTTCAGTATTTCAGGTCAGCTAGCCTTAACTCGGTGGAAACTGTAGGCAGATAAACAAAGACTCTTTGTGGGTCAGATCTAAAGCACATTGAAGTGAACAGGAGTCTTTTGTTGATCCAGTGGGCTTCGGCTCAGGCCATAAAGCATCAAATCGGTGGTTATGTGAACCACAGAGCTGGGCAAAAGCCGCAGGACAAATTTTCCATGAAAAAAAATGTGCTCGAGACTGCCCTTTTTATTCCCTTTCCATGAGTATCGTGGGACTAGAGAGATTGAATGGAATATTGGGGAATATTCCTGGAAAAGGAAGGGTTAGTTTGTAAGCACTGTGGAAACCTGATCCTAAGAACTATGCTTCTCCAATCAGGGGGCAAAACCAATACCACACGACCAACGCGTTCCAACAAAACTAACCAGCGCTGCTCAAATTTCAGATATCAAACACTGAAAGGTTTGCCTGCAGGCTAAGCTCAAGAGCCATATCCCCTCCTAGTGTAACCCTGCTGGCTTCAGTCCCAGCAGAGAATTTGCTCCCCAGAATTATGCCCAGAAAAATCATTTTGGGAGTAATTCTGAACAATGAAAACTGGAGGAAATCATAATCTTGCTAGCGGCCGGTTCCCAAGCAGACAAACTCTTCATATAAATGACTTGCTGTGAATTATTCACCTGGCTTTGCAAAAAACAAAGTCGGGAAATAAGGTTGCCAGCATTACCGTAATGTATTTTTGATGCAGTTGTTTCTCGTAATGCCCTCCCATCAGTTCCCACATGTTGAATCCCACATCTCATACATGACACATGATTCCCAAAGCTGAGGTGAGGGCAGCCCCAGAGCAGAAGAGGAAAGTAAAACAGCAACATTAGATCCAGGAATGATGCCAAGGAAGCTATAAACAAGCGAAATGGCTATTAACTGAATGTAACCTGAACCTGCTGTACCAGTGAGGGTGGGATTGCGTGTCAGGCAGGGCCATTAGAGCATCCATTTGGCAGAGGGCATAGAAATACCAGTGTGCTAAAGAGGCTGCTTGTGGGGATGTAGAAGGAATATTCTGTATATGAAGCAAAAGATGGCGGGTGGTGGGTAGGGTGGGATGGGACGGGGGAGGAGGGCTTGTTTTCCACTGTCTGCAGTAATTCACATCTGTGCAAAGTAATTTGGAGCTTGTCTACACGGTGCATTAGTCCCATTTCAAACAGTACAACATTATTAACGTGCACTAGGGAACTTGTATTGCATGCCTGCAGGGTCTACATGGGCCAGTTACTGCACGGCATGCTAATGCACACTAGAATTTACACCTCATCAGTGCAGACTAATGCACCGTATAGAGAAGCCCTTAGGGCACATCTCAGACACAGTAGTTGCAAACTGCCCAGGGACAGGACAGTAGAGAATGAGGCCTATGGACTATTCTAAAGGGGGAGAGGGATTTCTTCAAACTGACAGTTGCATCTGGTGATTGTACATTGCTCTAAGAGTCAGAAGCAACTGAGTTCTGTTTAGTGGTGGGTGAGAAATATGAAACAGGACTATTTTTAGATTTTCAAAAATTAGGCCATGGAGAATATTTTCAAAAGCTCTTCAGGAGAACTGGGCAAAACATTTTAGCTAAACTGATTTTTTTGGGTGAAAAAATGCAGAAAATAAGTCTGAAAACATCAAAATGTTTTGTTCTGACATTTTTAAAATGAAACATTTCAATGTTTTGGTTAGAAATAACTTTTTGTTTCAAAATTTCCTTTAATTTTATTTTAAAAAAAAATTAAAATGGTGAAAATCCAAGTGAAATATTTGGATTTTGCTAAAACGAAATGTTTCATTTGACCCAAAACAATTTTTTTTAAACTTTTTTATTCGCTGACAATTTTGAAAAATTTCATTTTTGGTTTGATCAAAAGGATTTCCCCCCAATTTTTCAGAATTGCCAGCAAACCGAAAAAATCCATTGTTTCACGGCTCTAACCCTAAGTCACTTAGATGTTTTTGAAAATGTTACTTGTCTGTGTGAGAAGGTCACACTGGTTTAATTAGTGATGAGATTTTAACTCCATTGTAGCTAAACCAAAATAAACTGAAATAAGTGGGACCAACACAGCTGCAACAACACTGCCTACAACTATCAAAGATATCAAATTTTGCTATCTGAAATGGAAACTTCACAACATGAAGAAAAAGGAAGCAAAACTTAACAGCGACATCTACTTCCTGAGCAAATGCAAAGAACAAAACATCACCATCTCTAACCCTCTTCTCTAATATCCTGGGACCAACACGGCTACAACAACATGGCATGCATCCATTCAGACATTGGCAAATGTTTCACTAAATCAGTTTAAAACCAATTTAAGTTAAACCGGCGCAACTTGCTTGTGTAGACAAGATCTCACTTTCATGAAATTTTTGTGCTAAGATGGAACCAATTTGTAGTGATGTTAAGCTCATTTTTAGTTGAAAAAGGTTTCGCTAACAACACCACGTTTTAGGGGTAAGGAAAAGGGCAGCATGAATTATTATTATTTATTATTTGTATTACATTAGCACCTACAGGCTCAACTGAGATCACATCGCAAGAGACATTTCCTGCCCCAAAGAACTCGAGGGGAAGATTACCAAAAGTGTCTAAGGGTTTTTACAGCACCTTGTGCAACTGTATCCACAAGCCCTTGAGCCTTCCAGAGAACCGTAAGCGAAGTGGTTCCAATGTCTGGCAGTAAATGTCCACGCAACTGTAACAAGGCCAAACTCTCCTCTCGGCTACCTTGGTGCAACACCGCTGGAGCCAATGGGTGTCACTCGGAGGAGAATTCAGCCTGTACATATCACAAAACCTGCCCTAGCACCTAGTCCCACAACAAGATTCAGGGCAAGCCCTTGGGGACCCCCCCTTCATTTTCCCCAGAGGGAGGGTGAAAGGGGAGCCACCCTGAGACAAGCGACAGAAGGACATAACAGGAGAAAGGCCGATCGAAACGGCATTCTCTAGTCAAAACAACAAGACCAAACTGAATGTCTGGTTTCTTCATCAGCTGGGCAGCCTTAAGCCTCGTTAAACCCCTAAGCCCGGGTGTGTGGCCCTGTCGCTGCGGCATCATCTGACTGGGGAGAGCACATCTGGCACGTAACTTGTCGGTGGACCGCCCCAGAATAACAGACTGGATGGAAAGAAAACTTGCCGCCTTCCATAGATGGCTTCCTGCCCAGCTCTGTCATCCACTTGGCTCTTGACTTAAGGTAGCACACAGGCTGAGGGGGAAACGAATCTTCCATTAGCCATGTGGGTTTCCTTAGACATTGCTTGGTATTTCTGATCTCTCTGGGGGTTTCACAGTCCTATCTATCTATCTATCTATCTATCTATCTATCTATCTATCTATCTATCTATCTATCTATCTATCTATCTATCTATCTATCTATCCCCGTACACACCTATCTATCTAGAGGGGGAGGAGGTTTTTGAAGAAAAAGACCAGCCAACCTGCCTCACCTGAAGGTCTGATGTCTTTGTGTTGGGGATCCCAAGAAGGATCTGGGTAAACAAGATTTCTTTTGTTTGTATTCTGGTTGCTTGTGTGGTTCCTATTTTGGAAAATGGCCCCTTACAGCTCATTCCGAGCCTCTAAGGAAAGTTGAAATGGGCTTAGATGTGCAACTCCCGACTGCTGCAGATTTGTAGGACCTCATGTCTTGCTTCGTTTAGGGCCTGATCATGTCCCATAGGAGTGAATGGGAGTTTTGTCACTGAATTCAATGGAAGCAACATGGGGCCCCTTGGGGAGCAGTGAAGGACATACCCCTTTGGGCAGGCCCCAGTAAAGAGACTGCAACACAGCCAGACAGACCTGCCCTCCACCAAGATATTGTCCTTCAAGAACTCACAGAAATACAACCAAACCAAGGGTGGGGCAGAGAAAAAACAGCTTTATTTCCCAGCATCCCATTGGCCACTGTGCACTTTTTTGGGTGAAACTTGCAAGATGGGTCTTACGCCGAGTGTCAGGTGTGTGCATTCAGTAGGGTAAAGGGGTGCTGTGTGTGCATTGTGGTATGAAGGGTATTTGTGTATGTGTATATGTTTGGAGACTTTGTGAGGGTGTGTAGGCATGTGTGTCGTGGATATGCAACTGCAGGGGGATGTGGTCTGTTGTGGGATATTTGGGGCTGGGTGTGTGTGATGCTGTTGTGTGTCACGGATGTGTTCTCAGAGGGTTATTGGAGATTGTGTGTGTGCTTGGAGGGGCTTTGTGAGAATGAGTAGGGTTGTGAGTCAACTGAAGAGCAGGAGGGAATGTGTACTGAGTGGTGGAGGGGGGATGTTGTGGTATGTTATAGTTGTGTTTGAAGAGTTTGTATATGTATTTAGGGCTGTGTGTGGGTGAGCCCAGCAGCGCCGCCAGCTTTTCTGCCGTCCTAGGTGGCGGAAGGTCCTGCCCCGAAATGCCGCCCCCCACAGAGGTGGCGGAAGGTCCTGCTGCCGAAATACTGCCGCGGTCGCCACCCCCCAAATTGTAGTGCCCTAGGCGACCGCCTAGGTCGCCTAATGGGTTGCGCCGGCCCTGGGTGAGCCATGTGTCATGGATCTGGGCATGGGAGGGAAAGTGTGTGTTGTGACTGGGGTATAATGTTGTATGCCATGGATTTATGTGTTTGGAGGGTGTATAGGGGTTTTGTGTGTGTGTGTGTGTCTGTGTGTGATGCCATTGTGTACTAAATTGCACGAGATATGTGGCAAAGGACAAGAGAATGTGAGCGTAGATGAACGTGTCAATTTTCCAGCAGGCCACCATTCTGTGCTAGCATTTCGCTGCCCTTACAGCCCATTGTGGCTTTTATGGGTCCCATCAAAAGAAGCCAGCTCTCGATGCAGAGATTGATTTTAGCCCTGCACAAAGCCAACTGGGTTCCAAAATGGAGAGAAAGACTCAATACACATAAAACTGTCTCTTTCTTTTTCCCCTCCACCCCTCTTTGGAAGGCAGACCCGATGCATTTCAATGCCATATCCTTATGGCTCTGGAAACCCTTTCTTAGATTACGGTGTGGGGAGAGCACATTTTGCCCACATGTAGATTCAAGGATAAAACAACAGATGTCTTTCATTAAACATCTCCGGAACGAGCTGCTTAGAAGGCAATATGTATTCAGATGCTATCAATATTTCATAAAGCTGTAATACATGTGATCATAGATCCTCCGTCCAATGTTTATTGTGCCCATAATCGCTGATACATTGCATCAGGCCCCTCTGCTTCCCTCAGCACAGGTACATGGGATTGAAATGAAGTGCAAGCCGAGTGCCGCGATAAATTTCAAGAGTTTGAAGTTGTTTGTTACTTCAGGCACTTTCGGGCCCAAGGATAATGAAACAAATCTGTTTGCAGGAGGTGCTTTTATGGAAGTGTTTCAAAGCGAACTGGCTCAGTGTAAATTTCTGGGCTGTGGCCATTAGAAAAGATTTAAATTGCAGCTAGAAAGCAACATGCTCAGTCTCAAAGCTTGTAGGCCGCAGGAAGTAAAGGCTCAAGGCGATTAGCTCTGAAACTAGCCAAACCTCCCCGATGGCTACCAAGTCGGCTGCTAGCCAGCCACAGGCATGTGGTAGTTGAGCAGGAGGCTGGGAAGGGCAGTGTGAAGATGGTTGTGGGGCGTAGATAGGGATTGTGTTTCCTGACTCTCTCACCCAAATTCTGTACTACTGAGCATCCTGTGTGTGGTGTACTGAAAACTGTGTTAAAATAACAAGCTATCCCTTTAAGTGCAAGGGGTTTCCTAGTCCTGCTTGCAGGGTAGGGGACACTGCAGGGAAGCATGCATCTGTGTCTTCAGCAGTCAGTCTGCAAAGAGCTGGCCTAGACCAAGGTGGATTGAGTTGTGCCGCTGCCTTAGAGAGCAGCCTGTTTTGTCTCACTCTGGTTTTAGTTTTTGTGCATTAGGATTCTGGATTCTAGGGAATAAAGGAGTGTTTTGTTGCAACCTTTCAGAAAGTGTATTTTATGTTTTTACATAACTTCTGTGTGTATGGCATGAACATAGCACAATGCAGCCATGCTGATATCAGTAGGGTTACATGGAATGTGGACCAGGTCAGAATTTGATCTTAAAAGTTTAGGGCTGGGATTATCCATGGAGCCTAATGGGTGAAATGCAGGTCAGACTAGATGATCATAATACTCCTTTCTGGCCTTAAAAACTATCAGTCTAAGGGAGTTAAGAGCTCAGCTAATGTGGGATTTAGGTGCCTCACCCCCCTTAGGCTCTTTTGAAAACACCAGCCAACAAAATCACCTTTTGAAATTACAGTGATTTTATTTTAGATCCTTCATAGATCACCTGAGCATTTATCATTTCTTAGGGCTCTATGGAGCTCAGCATTTTAACCACTTAGTTCACAGAACACTGGGGAACTTTTCCTTCTGTTTTTGTTCCCATGAGTCCAAGCCCCATGGGTCTCACTTTGAACTTCTGGTTTGGATTAAACAGAAAAATTCACAAGCAAAATTCATCTGAAACCATTGACGTGATGGGAGCTGAAATCATGCAAAAAAAAAAAAAAATCCAAACCAAAAAGGCGGGATCTGTTGAAACCTGAATAAGTCAAAATATCTTGGTATTTGATTCAGCCCAAATGTCAATATTGGGATATTTTTGTACAGGCTTTACGGGCATCAGAGAACAATTTGTGGAGCTGTAATAACTCAATGTATTTCCCCCCCCCCCTGCATGACGTTTCCACCCTTTGGGAACTGAAATACCAGGAGAAGATCGGATCTTGTTATCATTCTTGCCCCATAAATGATTCCCAGATGCACTGAAATCAGACTGAGAAAAATGCACAATTCAAGTGCCAACATGCACAAGTTCTTGGAACACAAACAGAACAGCAGAGCCGTCTGCATACAGCCCATGTGCAAAACTATTGAGAGTAACTTTATCTTCACCCAGCTGTAACCACACATCATTCCCTGGCAACCACATGCCCTGAAGGAATGTGACAGAAAATTGATCCAACTTCTCCTGAAACTCTGACAGAACTGGATACACCTCGATACCTCTGAACTGAGTTTCAAGCTCATAAGGAAGCCTGTCTTTCTGATTGTTTAGCACGGTCTGGTTGTTAAATATAATGTATAATATCCTTAATATCACACACTGCACATTTAACAGCTTAATTTGGCAAATGTTGCCAGTCGCTGCTACTCAGAGGTGAAAGTAAGCCGGTTCGCCCCGGTACGGCGTAGTGGCAAGAGCTGGTGTGCCGTACCGGGGCGGCCCGGCTTCCCCAGGCGGCAATTTAAAGGACTCTTAAATTGCTGCCAAAGCCCCGCTGCTGGAGCCCTGGGGTAGTGGCAGCGGGGCTCCGGGGGTTATTTAAAGGGCCGGGCTCCCGCTGCCTCTACTGCCCTGGGCCCTTTAAATAGCCGCCGGAGCCCTGCTGCCGGAGCCCTGGGGTAGCAGCGGCAGCCGGGGGCTCTGGCAGCGGTTTAAAGGGCCCGGGGCGGTAGCGGTGGCCGACCCCTGGGCCTTTTAAACTGCTGCTGGAGCCCCCGGCTGCCGCTGCTACCCCGGCGGGGGAGGACACTTACTGGTACAGGACGGGCTGGGGCTGGCTCTGACTCCCCCATCCCCGCCCCTTCCACCCGAGGCCCCGCCCCTTCCGGGGGCCAGAGCCGGCCCCAACCCAGCCCCGTACCAGTAAGTCCCTATTTCTACTTTCACCCCTGCTGCTACTCCTTTGAAGTATCAGTCGCACGACAAAATGAGCATATTTTAGAACACAGATAGGCCGTTTCTATGTGCTCTTTATCTACTACCTAGCTAGGTTTTTATAGGGCACCCAGCAGTACAGTACCTGAACTCCTATATATTAAAGAATATAGTCTCACAACATCTCTTTGAGGCAGAAAGCACATTATCCTTTCTATCGGGGGGGAGGGGGGGGAGCTGAGATAGAGGTCAAGTATCAGGGGGTAGCCGTGTTAGTCTGTATCCACAAAAACAACAAGGAGTCCGGTGCATCTGAAGAAGTGACGTTTTTTACCCACAAAAGGTAATGCCCAAATAAATCTGTTAGTCTTTAAGGTGCCACCGGACTCCTTGTTGCTTCTGAGATAGAGGGTTTGCCTACATAGGGAAATTGACCCGTATAGCTCCACATGTGACCCGTATAGCTCCACTCTGTTCTGAAATAAGTGATTTTATTCCAGAATAATTACTCTGTTTTGGAAGTGCACCAATCAGTCCAGCATAAAATGACTTTCATTCCAGAATAGTCTCCACACAGGAAGCTATTCCAGAGTCGTTTGTTCTGCAATAGCTTATTCCCATCAGTTTCCCCATGCAGACAAGCCCACAGATTTTAAAGCCCCAACCCATGGCACACATAGTTAACTTTGAGCCCATCGAGAGCCTCATGAACCGCAGCAGCACCACACATGCGCTTCATAGAGCTAGGGGAGGAACTGATTTTTTGGGCTGGAATAAACTGAAAAATAAAAAAATAAATAAATCATTTCGGGTCGATCGGAAATCTATTTTAAAATTTTTTCCAGTGAATCAAAAAAGTCGAATAAAATGTTGCTTAATGTCCGAGGTTATCTTTTTAAAGATCATTTCAAATTGAAAAATTGACACGTTTTGTTTTGGAAAATGTCACAATGAAACATTTTGGCATTTTCTGATTTTTTTTTTGTTTTAAATGAAACTTTTTGGCAAATTAGCCCCGAGTTAGTGCCATGGTTTGGTGGCGCGGAATCTGCATTGTTCCCCAATAAAAGCTTTGTCTGAAAACGTTTGCCCAGCTCTGGTAACGTCACCGAGCATGTTGTGACTCTGTCTCAGAGCTGGGGACACAACCCACATCTCCCTAGCACAGGGGTTCTCGCTACAAATTTTTTGGTGGCCTCAGAGTGTGGCCACCAATTCTTGCTGGTGGCTGCACTGACATTTCCCTCCCTAAAATACTTAATTAACTTTAGGGGGAAACAACTGAATATGCACAGAGTCACATCCAAAACACTGTAATTTATATTTGTAGGGTTTTTTGGCAGACTCAATAACAAAAATAATGCTGCCTCCCCCTTCGGCCCCCAGTCCAGGGCTTAGGAGGTCCGGGGGCTTGCTGTGAATATTTGTTAATATCACAGCGCACATAGTAGCTACCTGGGAGGGTATGAAAAGTGATAAGCGATATTAACAAACATTCAAGTATCACTTTTCACAGATAGCTAGTCAGTCTGATGTGAAAAGTGATACTTGCACGTTTGTTAATATCACTTTTCGCAGCAAGCCCCGGGACACATTAAGTCCTGGATGGGGGGGCTGAAGGGGGAGGCTGCAGAGGCCTGGGGCAATGGGGGGGGATGGATGTGAGGCCAGGAAGGCAGCAGGGTCCTGGGGGGGTGAGGGGGGTGGATACAAGACCATGGGAGGTAGCGGGGGCCGGGGCGATGGGGGTAGGTGATGAGCCCCACTGTTGCGTGGCCAGAGCCAGGGCCTGGTGTCTGCTGCTGTGTGGCCATGGCCAGGGCTCAGTTCCCATGGCCAGAACCCCGACCTGGGGACAGGAACTGCGTGGCTGGAGTTAGGGATTGGAGCCCGCTGCCACGCAGGCAGGGCTGTGGGTTAGCGCCCAGGGCTAGTGCCTGCCGCCGCATGGCCAGAGCCCGGAGCTGGGTGCTGGAGCCCAGGAGTGTGTGGCTGGAGCCAGGAGTCAGCGCCCGCTGCTGTGTGGCTGGAGCCAGCGCTCACTGCTGCATGGCCAGGGGCAGGGGCCAGCACCCAGCTCCCACCACTGCACGGCTGGAGCCTGGGAACAGAGCTGTGGGTCAGCACCTGCTGCCATGCAGCTGGGGCAGGGGATCAGCGCCAGGGGTTGGGGCTGTGAGGCCGGAGCTGGAACCAGGGGCTGGAGGCTGAACCCTGGGGGGGTCAATATCTGCTGCCCCGTGGTCAGAGCCCGGAGCCACACGCCCAGGTTCCTGAAGCCCCGCGGAGGCCAGGGCTGCGTGGCCAGAGCTGGGGGTGGGGTCAGTACCTGCTGCCCCGCGGTTGGAGCCCGGGGCCAGGTTCCTGAAGCCCCACAGCTGAAGCCTGCCTGACCCCCCCTCTCCCCAAGGTGGGTCAAGAACTCACCTGGCTCCTGCAGCGTTGTTCCCCACCTCTCTCCAGAGGCGGTGCAGGGCGGCGCATCCAGGAGCAACAAGGAGGGAGGGGAGGGGCCGATGCTTTGCCCCCTTCATCACTGGCCAGGAGGCTGCTGTGGCCGCACGAAAAGCCCCTGGTGGCCGCATTTGAGAAACGTTGGTAGCGCACTAACCATGAGCCTTCACGTCCTAGCTCTAGCTGCATTTAGCTACATCCTGCTGCCCTTCTGACTTCGCTGCTGGCACTGGTCTTCAGCACATCAGCCACTAACAAACACACAGTCAGTCCTGCCATGCCCTGCTCTGTGGGGAAGTGTCACCTTCCCGCATTTCGCTATATTAGGCACACAGTCACAATGCACCCTGTAAAGCTCTGAATCTTTGGAACACCGAAGCCTGACATCTTGAAGTTGAATTCAGCACATTTCCAACCGGGGAGGCATTTATTACATTAGACAAGTTGACGCAGCTCTCGGGTGGGGAGCGACACTTATTCTCCATAATAATGGTGCAAAGTCCCCTTCCCTTTATTCTGTTATCTCACTTTAATCACACGTAGGCACTTCCCAGTAATATTAATCAAAGGCTGAAGCATCACTTATCTGAACGCTAATGATTCATTTTCATGAGAGGAGAAACTTCGAAGAGGTTGCAAGCAGCAGCAGCAGGAGAATTCATTTGAAACTCTTTTTTTTTTCTCTCTTTATGGATGTCAGCATTTCACTTGATATTTGCCTGGGGCCTTTAAATGTGAAAGAGCAACCCTGGCAGATTCTTCACAAAATGCAGGCAGGGCCCAGTGGTCCGGCCCTTGGAAATGGCCGTGGTGAACGGCACGAGACAGGAGCTAGCTGAAGTGTTTTTCACAGGAAAAAGGGTTCCCGTTGGAAAATGTGTCTTTGTCAAAATCGAGATTGATTTTGATGACATGGTTTCATTCCCCCTCCCCCGGAAAATTCAAAAGGAGAAATTGTGTCTTGCAATGAAACTTTTTCATCTCAAAATGGGGCTTCCAGTCAAAATACAATGAGTACTTTCCTTTCCCTCTGACATGAAAGTGCCACATTTTCCCATTCAAAAAATGTCAAAAGGGGATTTTTTCTATGACATTTTCCACGGCAAAAATATGAGCTTCCCAAGCAGGTCCAATAGCTGCTATACTGGATGAATTAGCTCCAGGGACAATCTCGGAACTTTACCATGGACAACCTTGAAACTTTTACTTCTGCTTCGGGGACTGCAGGGTGAATGCTGTTGAGCACAACTGAGGTCCAATTAAAAAGACCATCTCTCTCTCTGTGCGAGGGAATGATAATACCCAATATAGCAATTTTCCATCCACTAGTGACTGGGGTGCCCAACTTGAGACACCTTAAGGTGGCCTAATTTGCAGAGGGTGGGCACTCAGGGCTTGCTGAAAACTAGCTCTCAAGTTGGGCAACTGAATTGGAGAGACCCCAAATCACTAGTGACTTTTGAAAGGTTTGGCCCTAGATCTCAAAGTGCTTCGTGACGGTGAGTAAACTGCACAATGCCTATTTTACGGAGAAGGAAGCAGAAGCGCATAACAGCAAAATGACTAGCCCAAGCACTCACAGGAAGTTAATGGCAGAGCTAGGGAGAGACCACAGGTTTCCTGAAGCCTTGTTCCATACAACAGCAGTTCTCAGCCAGGGGTCTGTGCCCCCCCCGTAGGTTTAAGGGGGGCTGCCAAACAGGGCCGGCTCTGGCTTTTTGGCCGCCCCAAGCAAAAAAAAACACACAAAAAAACGGGGCGGCCAGAACGGCAAAGCAAAAAAAAAACAACCTGCGGCACAGCCGGAGCGCGGGTGCAGCGGGAGAGAGAGAGAAGGAGGCGGCCAGGGCTACAGCAGGGGCGCTGCCACGCGACCCCTCCCGCTGCGCCGCCTCCTGCCGCCTGCCGCGAGGGCTCCGCTCCGGTCGGCGGGGAGGGAAGGAAGAGGACGGCCCTGCAGGGCGCTCTGGTTCTCCGCGCCGCCGCCCCCTACAGGGCGGCCGGAGCGGAACAAGAACAACAACAACAACAAAAGCGGCCGTGCTGCCCTAGGATTGGGTAGAATGCCGCCTCCAACAATCTGCCGCCCCAAGCACCAGCTTGCTCAGCTGGTGCCTGGAGCCGGCCCTGCTGCCAAAATAAACCAGGGCTTGGGCTTCAGCTTTAGGCCCGCGTGGCGAAGCTCGGGGGGGAGCACCCCTCCACCCCCGACTCACCCAGTGGTACTGGAACTAGGGCTCCTGGGGCTGCTGCCGCACCCCCTGGCTTGAAGCAGTAATAACAAACCCCAAATACATGGTTTCCATCATCAGCACCTCCACAATAAAAATGGGTCCAGCACCCCTGACCCAGCCTGTGGGTGAGCCCCAGCAGCAATTTTCACACTAAGTAAAACAAAAAATAGTATTCCGTTTTCTTCTATTTTTGCACCGATATAACCCTTTTCTTTTTTGTACGATAGATGTGTGTGTGTTTCGCTGCAGAACTATCCGTTTCATACAGCTTTTAACCCACTGGCAATGCAGAAAAATAGCTGCTGTGGCCCAAGTGGCCCAGGGAGTTTTTTATAGCATGTTGGGGGGAGGTGGGGTCTCAGAAAGAAAAAAGTTGAGAACCCCTGCACAACACACCGTGCCAAACCAGCTTGGGGAATGCAAAACCAGCCCCTTCCAGAAACACGGTCCATTTCTAGAACATCACCCATTGGAGGAGTCCAAAATGGTGAGTGAGCTTTCGTATCAGTCCTCGTTTTCAGGCAGCTCGGCGCCTCTGGGTTCCAGTGCTGAAATACAGCAAGGAAAGGCTCTTTTTGAGGCATCTGAAGATTGAGCAGAAACAGGAATAGACATGAATCTCTTGAGAGCCCATTCCCCTGAGAGCCAGATTTCCCAGACTTCGTAGATTTGGAGAACTCTTGATGTAATCCTGGCCCTATGGAGTCACTGACTTCAGTGGGGTCAGGACATTGCCCCTGGAATTTTGGATGCTTGATCAAACGGAACCATTCCATGTGACACCAGCACTCGACTCGCCTTGTGGCAGGACAATGGATTCGTTCCCTGCAATGCCACTGCTTCTATTTTCTTGCTCTTGTTTTCAGCTTCCGGGATGTGGGAGTGAGAGAAAAGACAGATTCTGGGCCAGTTCTGATCTCTGCGTGGTTTTACCTTGTTACCACAATCATATCAACACACACACACACTTGCAGCAGATTCAGTACAAATCCATTACAGCCAGTTCGATTCCCTGCAGAGTTTGCAGGATATTATAAAAAACACACTCTCAGACATGAGCCAGTGATGCCGAGTGTGACCGATTGCAATGCCTTGTTATGTCTCATGCTGGAGAAGGAATACGCTCCCGCTACTACAGCAATATTTCTCCTCCTCATATCTAGAAGGGCTGGTGGGATGGCACTGGAGTGGTAGTGAGGGCCTGCTGGGGGAATGTGTGCCGGGGTAGGAGGCCTCTGCGTCAGTACAGTAGAGGACAGTTTCCAGATATGAAATACAGAATATAGCATCCAATGGGATGCTGCATTAGCCATACTAGAACCTCTTTAGCTCCATGCTACCTAAGGTGTGTGTGGACCTGGAAGAGAAGGATTCATGTCAAAGACAAAACCAGGCTAGTGGTATTTTTAAAAGCAGTAGAAACTGAAATAACGAATGTACCGAATGTGGCCGTGGTTTTGCTTTGACTTGCCTGGTTTATCTCATTGTGGGGTTTCTCCTTCCCTCCCCACACCTCTCTGCATGATCAATAGCAATATGCCCCATTGCCTTGCATTTTGGTGAAAGTTTCCTGTCCCTGCTGCTGTGGTGTGTATGTTGGGTCCTATTCTCCACCCCAGAGGTGGCTGCATTTCAGAGCTGATGTATGAATATTAGCTCATCAAATGTGTTGGGAACTTTTGGAATGAAAGAGGCTGTGTGACACGTAAGACAGAGTACGGGGCTGAAGAAATAACTAGATGAGGTTGCTAATAATATGTTTGTACAGCACCTCAAGCAAGAACAAAGGGAAAGTTTCCATGACAGAGAGAGCACAGTGTGTTTCTCCTCTGGCACATGCTGCATCATGGTGGTTTAACCAAATGATCGTTGGCCCCTGCTGACTCCTTAAAAATATAAAGTTCAGTACACAGAAAACAAAACCCTAGCAATGACATAGCTACATCCACCACAGCGGGGAGGTGTGATTTGATCCACACCAGCTCATCTGTCCCTGGCGAGGGGGAAAAAAAGAGGCTATTTTATGTCATTGAATGTGATCGCTAGTGTTCAGCACTCATTGGAAAGGGGAGCTCTGGTTCCAGAATGTGCTTCCAAATGACGAAGGAATGACAGCTGCTGTAGGGCTCTGGGGCTGTGAAAGCTGGTTCCATTTCATTAACGCCACGAGTCCCCCCCTCTTCCAGTCCAGCTTTTGTTATAAAGTTCTCACTGCAGAGTGAACTCCTGTGCTGGAGCCACAGCTCCTTTAAGAACAGATGCAAAGGAGGATGAACAGACCTGCTTGGTTCAGAAATTGTTCGTGAATTTCTTTTTTCAGTTCCGGACACACAGCCAGCTTTATCTTCAGTCTGGAGCAAAGCTGTTCAAGGAAAAGAAACACCAGAGGCTCTCTAGCTGCGCTGGCCCAAGTATCAGCCCCATCAGTACGGAGCCTATGCTGCTTCTGGCTAAATCGGTGCATAGGGCTCACGAGACTAGTTCCCCTACAGGCTTCCTACATATCCTTGGGCAAATCAGGCCTGGATCCAGGTGTTCAGATGCAGGGGCCATCTCTTCCTTTGTGTATATACAGCTCCTGATTTTACTGAGCGTTAGGCACCAAAATGCCTTTGAGGAGTCTAGTCTTCGTTCCCCATCTGTAAAATGGGGATAATAATTCTCTCTAGTCTGTTCCGATTGTGAGCTCTCCTGGGGGGAGACTGCCTTTCAATATACCTCTATGCAACATACCGCTAGCACAGCGGGTTTCTTGATTTCACACAGCCTTTAAACCACCTTGCTTCGCTGCGACTTTCAGTCATTACGGCCTTGACCTGAATTCAGTGCACTGCAAGATAAAAGGCTCCATATCACCCTGTCATGTGGGTTTCTGATCTGGTCCCTGTTCTTGAATCAGGCCCTCAGATTCCAGCTTAGTATCCAGTTCAACAAATGGTCCCCTTGATGCTTTTCAAATCCCCTTGACAGGAACACCTGAAAACTGAGCTTGCAGAGTGGATTTGCTGCCTGCATCCCATAGGCTCAACCTCTGTGAATACCTCATCCATCCACGGTCATTGCCTACAAAAAAGCATCAGCAGCCTCACGCTACAGTGACTTGGAAAAAAATAGGGCTGGACATGTCACAGGAACCTAAAGGAGGCAGGCACCTAAATCCCATTGGCTTTCAATAGGCTGTCATTGGGAATTAGGCACCTAGGTATTTTTGCAAATCCCTCTATCAGCATCTTTAGGCACCTAAATGTCTTTATAAATCTAGGCCTGAGTTCCCAGTTCCCATCGACTCCTCGGTAAATCCCAGCTTTGGTTATTAACATTCCTGTGAAATATTTCCCAGCAAATGTATTAAGAGGGAGGGAGGCTCTTGCCCAGTAAAACAGCTGCTGAAAGATCCGTGGAATATATATGCACACCCGCTAACTTCTGGGCTGCCCCTGTGCTTTGTGATTGCGCATTGATTGTGTTCAGACGAGTTTCCTGCAGCATCAGTAAATCATTTAGGGATTCCTCAGGTTAATTTTAAATACTGACAGTGAGTCATTACCCCCTGCCCCACTTGTGATGTGTCTGAGCCCACGAAATAAGTTCAAGAGGCATGTGGATTTGAAATAGATTTTTTTTTTTGCAGCAAACTTTCCTTTGAAGGGTCTGAAGCAGGTTAATGGGGATCATTAGGTGTTGTTTCATCATCCGTCTGGAAGCTAGTAGGAATCTCAGTTAATTCCCTCTTCCACTCTGTATAATTAGAGCTAATAATAGGACTGCCACAGAACTCAGGACTAGATCCACAGAGGGACTTAGGTATCTAACCGCCACTTTAGGCACTTAAGTCCAAAATTTAGATGCCACTGCAATCTTCAAACCCCTGCTCAGCTGCCAACTAAGCCTGTAGGTGCCTGAACTCCCTAGGCACCTACGTTTCTGCTCGGAACGTCCCTGTTTTCAGCCGTGGCACAGAAACACCCAAGTCACGATGCTGCTGACCTGCTTGCTGCCCGGCTCGTGCCTAAGCGTTGGTGTCATTCACAGACTGGGCCTTCCCCCACCTATCTTGCCTGCAGAGCCTGAGCCAGATGCCCAGGCCTATCAGATTGGGCCTCACACAAAAGGCAGCTGGGGGTGACCAGACGAGGCATTTTTTCGGCTGGGGCATGGTGTGACCCAGACTACCCCAGGGTTGGGGTGCTCACTGGGGAGGTGGAATGCCTGTTTTCAAGGCCCCACTCTGCCTGAGCAGGGATTTGAATCCTCTCTATTCTAGGTGAGTGCCTCTCCCCAGGCGAGTGCATATTCTGAAGCCAGGCTCCCTCCATCTCTTCCATTGAAGCCGTTCTACTGTGTAGTAAATAACTGACTACTCACTGGGGCAGTGTGAGGGAGGGTGAATGACTTGATGGCCCAGTGGTTCGGGCACTCACACGGGAAAGCCAGGTCCCAGTGTCTGCTCGATGAAGCGTGTCATACAAAGTGGAGGAGCTTCAACGGGCGAGATTGAAGAAGCCCCAGACCAGGATATCCCATAGCCCAGTGGCAAGGGCACTCACCGAGGAGGGACAGCCCTGTTCAAATCCTTTCACCCCCATCGGGGCAGAGGTAGGCATTGAACCCTCGTCTCCCATGTCCTGGGTGAGTACTCTAATCACCAGGCTAAAAGTTGTAAGAGACGCACCTCCTTCTCCCCCAGAATTTTGAAGGGGGTCTGATCCAGTGGCTGTGCTCTGATCATGCCTACTGATTGGGCCTTGCAGGCAGGACAGGTGGTGGGGCGTCTACCTTCCCTTGGTTTGTGGATCACTCTGGGGTTTGGGTGGGAGATGGGTGCCTAGGTAGGCTGCAGTGCGCAGGCCCAGTGGCGGAAAGTTAGGTGTCAAGAGAACTTCTACAGTGGAAGTGTAGACACCTGTGGGGTTGGGTGGCCACTGGGCAGGGGGTTTGTGAATTGCAATGGTGCCCATGGTCACTAAACCTAGGATTTAGAGTCTAAGTACCTTTGTGGGTCTGGACTGTAGTGGCTAATGCGTTGCAGTGCCAATGCACTGAGTGGTGAGAACCCGGTCTCCTGCCCCGCAGCGAAGTGTGTGAACCACTTGCCCATTGGGTGGGAGACTTTTCCAGCTGTGTTTCAGGTAGGGCCCAATTTCTTAAGCAGCCTTTGAAAACACCTCAAGGTAGACAGGCTGAGGGACTCCTGGTCTGAGGATCTTGTACACCGCAGGTGCTTGGTGTATGCCCACCAGCAGGAGTTTAGGTGCCATGGGACAGAGGCTAGGCAGCAGCTGAGCAGGGGTGTTGAGGATTGACACTTTGAATGTAGGGGCAGGTAGGCACCTACATCCCTTTGTGGATCTAGCCTGAGCAAGGCAGGGTATCTAGCCCCCAAGGAGGGAATCTAGCCCTAAACTTTAATAATAGACCTAAACCAAACGGAAAGAGGAGGGAATTAATGTTTTGCAAATGGAAAAGGCGAAAATTGCAGCGCCGGAAAAGAACGTTTATTTTCAAGCTTCAGCCAGGGGTTCAAAGAAGTAAGTGAAAGCAGCAGAAAGCAAGGACTTCTGAGTGCCCCTTTAAAGACATGCCTCTCTGGTGCTCATCAGCTGATGCAGATCAGGGAGCATGAAACCCATTGTGTAAGGGCTCATTTCACAGCAGCTCAGGCCCAGCTATTTGGACCTTTCTGATCAGGGCTGAATCCCTGGAGTTGAAAGGCTGGACTCCACAGACCTTGCAGTCCAAATAATTCTGGGAGCAAGGGACATTCATTACGCTGGAGGCGTGAGTTCAAAAATGGTTCTTAAGCAAAGGTAGATCCACAGTTATTAATCAGCCCTCAGTCTTTTCCCAGCAGAACTATAGCGTGGTGCAGAGGTATAGCCAAGGTATGGTCATTTGAAAGCACAGCTGTCACCACTACAGAGATGGACACCCATGTCTCTAGATTCCATCCGTCACAGAAATAGCTCCTGACCCACACAAATATCCCGGATCACAGAGAGATAGAAGGAGATGGAAGTACGTGATTTTGTAAGTGCCAGTGTCCACCTGTGTATAGAATATAAAGAAAGACACAGGGCCAGATTCTCAGCTGGTGTACACTGGCATTATTCCTTCAAAGTCAATGGAGCTTTGTCACTTTACATCATCCGAGGCTCTGCCCCACAGACCTAATTTGGGTCCCTAAAGTTAGGCACTTCCGCCCATATTTCTGCCCCTAAATAACTGTGTGTAGTTGCCTCATTTATAAATGCTGGTGCCTAAGTTTGAAAATGTTGACCCAACAGCTAACATACAGATGATACTGTCTGGACCCTCAGACACAAATGCTGGGTGAGAAGCTATAGGTCAGTCTTCGGTCGAGCTGGCTGTGTCTTTTCCCCTCATAATCTTTGACAGAAAATGTGGTTTCTGCAAAATCAACATTTTCCATAAGAAAACGCTCATTTTTCTGATTTTCCATTAGGAAAACAGGAACAAAATATTTCCCTTTGGATTGGGTTGATATTAATCTGCATCAGCTGAGTGGTCACGATGCCTCATGGAAATTGTAGTTCAGGGGTCTCATGCACACATGCTGCCCTACGGGCTGGGCTATATCTCCCATAATGCACTGTGGTCTCCCCTGCAGCTGAGAGGCTCCCGTGCCTCATGGGAGGATGGGGGCATGCACCCAAACTACAACTCCCACGAGGCTGTGCAAAATCTCCAGATGACACAGTACAATGTTGAACTGAGCCAAAAAACGAACCAAAATGAAAGCTTTCACAATTTCTGTTCTAAAACAAAGGAGATGCCTGCTGTTGACACTATAGCCTGACATGCTGAGCGCAGCACACATTGCTGCCCGGCAAACAGCAAATACCACCGTAAACGGCACCCTCTGGCAGCTCCTCACTACTCCCGCTGTATCTAGTTACATATGCGGCAACCTGGGCTTTGCTTATATTTATTCAATCTCTGTTTTAATTGCTATTCAGGGAAATGAGGCATAATGAGGACAGGTACTCTGCAAACTCCCTCCCGTCATAGCTCTGCCAATACACCCCAGTTTCAACCCACTGTGCCCCTTGCGACGCAAGTCCTGCTCCCCGTCAATGCACTGAAGTCACGATTTGCAGCAACTCTGCTGTGGTTCTCCTTGGTCTCCCGACTCAACCCAACCCCACCCCAGCTTGTCCCTCAGTCCTAACAGACCTCACAGACAGGCAGGTTTCCTGATAGTCAGTCTGAATTGTTCCTCATGACTTCCATCCATTACCTCTAGCAATACTTCTTGGTCCCAGTCTAGATAGTTCTTCTTCCTCCTTGGTGCCTATACTCTCAGATCATTATCTTAACCCACCTCCGGTCACTTTTAACCGTACTATAACTAGACCTCACCATATCCCAGTACTGGACATCAGATGCTTAACCACCTAGGCAACATAAGCTGGTGGAGTCCCCACTCAGCTCCAAACCAAGGCGACATGCTCCACGCTGAGTCAAAAAGTCACCCCATCTAGGATCTGGCTTCATTATCAAAAATATGATGCTAGATCAACACTACATGAACCCCCTGAGTAAGGCTCAGACTAGGTCAAGCCCAGGGCTCCCTTCTCCCAAGCTACACCTATCCAAACCTCAGCCACTGCCCTCCTCCCACTAGCCTTATATGCTGGGTGGAGGCCAATGAGCTGCAGCTGCCCCAATCAGCAAGCGGCAATCAACCTGCAGCTCCCAGCACAGTTCATAGATTCCAAGGCTAGAAGCGATCATCTAGTCTGACCTCCTGTGTTCTAAGCCAGGCTGACAGGGTGGGGTAGCAGGAGAATCCAGGTTAATCATTGTCTATTTGCATTTCATCAGTTAGCCTCGTAGAAAACAACCCATCGCAGTGACCACTAGGCAGATTCAGGTACCTCCATTCCCATGGAAATAAGCTGTAGCTTCTTAATGGTGAGAATAATTAACCCCTGGAATAATTTACCAAGGGTCGTGGGGGATTCTCCATCAACGACAATTTTTAAATCCCAAATTGCATGTTTATCTAAAAGATGTCCTCCAGGAATTATTTTGGGGCAGGACCCTGGCCTGAGTCACACAAGGGGTCAGATTAGATGGTCACAATGGTCCCTTCTGGCCTGGGAATCTATGAATCTATGGCTAAAGCAGGGTCAGTTCTGTCTGGGAGCAACGCTGAATGCACCTGTCACCCCCAGTAAATACTGACCTTCTGCAGGGAGACATTTCCTGTGTGATAGTACCTGGAAGTGCTGACATTATTTAGCACTAGCTTTGTGGGACTCAGGGGCTACAGCCTGTGTGTGTCCGGGCTAGCGGTTAAGGCCATGGTTTGGGTCTCAGGAGACCTGAGTTTTAGGCTTCCCTCTAGTACTGCCTAATCTTTGGTTAGTCACGTCACCTTCTTTCCTCTTCATCTGCCTTATCCATTTGGACGGTGAGCTGCTGGGGCAGGGACTCTATCTCAGCCGTTCTCAAACTGGGGGCGAGGGCCCCAAGTGGGTCGCGACCCCATTTTAATGGGGTCGTCAGGGCTGGCGTTAGACTTCCTGGGGTTGGAGCCCAAGCCCAAGTCCCACCACCCAGGGCCGAAGCTGAAGTCCAACCCCCCACTGCCTGGGGCCGAAGTCCACGACGGGGCTTTGGCCCCCCACCCCAGGACGGCAGGGCTTGGGCAGGCTCAGGCTCCGGTCCCCCCTCCTGAGGTCACGTAATAATTTTTGTTGTCAGAAGGGGGTCACGGTGTAATGAAGTTTGAGGACCCCAATTACGTGCGTGTACAACTCTCCGCACAATGGGACCCAGCTCTCAAGTGCAGTCTGTAGATTCTACTGTAACCTAAGTAACACTGATGAGTCACGCAGCCCATGGCTATCGATAGCATTATAAAGGGACCCAAACAGGCAGATAGACACAGGCCAAGAGGCATATAGCAAAACCTCTAAAGGTTTCACAACCCTCCCTATGAAGCAGGGGTGGGGAAATTGTATTCAGGGCCGGGGCAGGGGGTTGGGGTGCGGGAGGGAGTGTGGGGTGTGGGAGGGGGTGCGGTGTGCAGGAAGGGGCTTAGGGCAAGGGATTGGGGCAGAGGAGGGGTGCGGGGTGTACAAGGGGGCTCAGGGCAGGGGGTTGGGGTGCAGGAGGGTAGTGGGGTGTATGAGGGGGCTCAGGGCAGGGAGTTGGGGGGTGGGGTACAGGAGGGGTTCAGGCTCTGGCCCGGCGCTGCTTACCTCAAGCGGCTCCGGAGTGGCAGTGGCGCTCACCGGGGCCAAGGCAGGCTCCCTGCATACCTGCCCTGGCCCCGGCCCCGCGCCGCTCCAGGAAGTGCTGCGGCCCCTGGGGGAAGGGCGGGGGGCAGAGGGCTCCGCGTGCGCTGCCCTTGCCGCGCCTCCAGGTACCTCCCCCGAAGCTCCCATTGGCTGCGGTTCCCTGTTCCCGGCCAATGGGAGCTGCGGGGGGCGGTGCCTGGAGGCAAGGGCAACACACTGAGCCCTCTGCCCCCCCGCCTGGATCCGGCCCGCGGGCTGTAGTTTGCCCACCCCTGCTATAAAGCATTTTGATGAGCGATAAAAATGGCCAGTCAGATATTAAGGTCCAGCCTGGAGAATGAAGCTAATTCATTGCCCTAGAGATGGTCATAAAATATTAATAGTGAGTTTAAAAAAAGAGGCGCACTAGACTGCAGTTAAATATATCCCTGTTAAGTAAGGGGCTGGCCACTGCTGGCCTCTGACAGAGGGCCAGTGAAACGCATATTTTCTTTAAGAATCATTAACTCTCATACCAATGTTAACGGCTCTGGTGCTGTATGTCTCATCTTCTACGCACGCTGTTAGGTGTCATGCTGGCACCTGGCTTCATGTGGCATTAGCAGAGCAAGACTCCTTAACCAATGGAGAGCAGAAATTCAGGTCATACTAGTCCAGTGGTTCTCAAACTTTTGTACTGGTGACCCCTTTCACATAACAAGCCTCTGAGTGCGACCCCACTTATACATTAAAAACACTAGTTTATATATTTAACACCATTATAAATGCTGGAGGCAAAGTGGGGTTTGGGGTGCAGGCTGACAGCTCGTGACCCCCCATGTAATAACCTTGCGACCCCCTGAGGGGTCCCGACCCCCATGTTTGAGAACCCTTGTACTAGTCTCTCCTCCCCCAACCTACACTGAGTGAAATTATAGAATCAGATACTGTGGCTCAGACTTCATCAGTGCCTGCCTTTCACTTGGGGACACAGTTTCACCTTGCAATGGCACGAGTGACCGGGCATGGCTTTGCCGCTCTGGGGACTACTCTGTGTGGAGAAAGGGGTGACAAGTGAAAATGAGCTGAATGGTCTCCCTTTCTTCTCCCTTATTGGCTGTACGGACTCCCCGATGCATCACAGCCCAGTTCAGTAGCACTCTTCAGGAGAGACTCGGGAAATGCAGCACTCCCTGCTGTTCCAGTCCAGAGCTAGACACACACATGGCTCTGCCAATGGACTTCTCATGATCTCTAGCACTTCCCTGGTATTCCAAATCCTGGGCTCCACACACAGCTTCGTTGATGCAGTTCTCCTGACCTCTGGCACTCTGTGATCCTAACAGCATCCTGATGCAAGAGGGCAAGGGACTCACAAATTTCAGCTGCCCCCTCCCAGTTCAGTGTGCCCCAACTCACTAATGTCATAACCTGTGTGTAAAAGGTGTCACGTGAGCTGTCAATAGAAAGCTAACATCATTCTGATCATTAATGTCATTGTGTGGTGTAGCTATGAAGGACACATTCAAAATTACAAAGATATTGGGAATTATGTTCTTAAAATGTGTCTGCCAGGTAGGGCTAAATTTACCCCGCCCTAGACAGCGGAATGCGGTTCTGTCACCTTGAAGGTATTTCCAAGGTACATTAAGAGACGATGCAATTTATATAAAAGGTAAACAGAACTATCAGGCCAGCAACGGGAGGCAATAACCACTCGGCATCATGGCACAGGAAGGAGATTGCAGGAAACTGATCAGTTTGCCTTTTAGCAAACACCAGCAAGGGGGGAAAAACAGCATGGAACTTCCTTCAGCAGGAGACTCCATGTTTCCTTCCTCCCAGCTTGAAAGAACTTTACTTTGGGGGTGACCTTCAGAAGACTCCATTTCAAAGGTTCACTGGACTATAAAGAGAGGAGCAAAAACCCCAAGGGGTCTTTCACTTAAGAAGAGAAAGGAACCACGTGTATTGGACTTTGTGGAAGATCCTGACTAGAAGGGTGGGCAGCCATCTTGCTGGAAGGTAGCACTACCTCGAACAAATGCGGTGGCTTCTTGTGTCAAGTCTTAGCCACTAGAAAGCATTTCTCACTTTTCTTTGCCTGTACCCAATTCTAACTCTAGCCTTTATATTTGAACTCACAATCTTTTGTTAATAAACTTGTTTTGCTTTTAACTGAAACCAACCCAGTGCGGTGTTTGATTTAAAGGGATTGTTAACCCCAGTTAAAGGGACAGGCTGTGCCTTTTGTCTCTTTAGAGGAGCAAACAAACCTTATTAATCCTCTGAATAGCCCAGGAAAGGGCTGGACAGTGTGGAGCACACAGTCTGGAGAAAATTCAGGAATGGGATCACCCCGCATAAGGCAACTGGGTGACGGAGACGAGAGTGGGCCTGGTGTGTTGTGAGCAGGCTGCTGGAATCAGAGTTAATGAGCCTGAGCTGCCGAACGCACAGACGCTTGTTGCATGGGGACAGGAAGTGTCCAGACAAGGGAGCTACAGCAGCAGAGCAGTTTAAGACACTCAGGGTTTACAAGGCAAGGGTGACATAACCCATATATATATGGAGATATACCTATCTCATAGAACTGGAAAGGACCCTGAAAGGTCATCAAGTCCAGCCCCCTGCCTTCACTAGCAGGACCAAGTACTGATTTTGCCCCAGGTCCCTAAGTGGCCCTCTCAAGGATTGAACTCACAACCCTGGGTTTAGCAGGCCAATGCTCAAACCACTGAGCTATCCCTCCCCCCTCGCTGGTCTAGACTGCACCTCGGAATGTGTCACACTCTCTGCTATTACAGCCTTGGGTTCCATGCACAACTCTGTCAATGCATGTCCTCTGACCTCTGGCAGTCCCTGCTCTTCCCAGGCCTGGCCTTCCTACACACAGCTCTGCCAATGCACTTGAATCATGACTTGCAGCAACCCCCGCTCCACTAGTCCCACCCCAGTACTGCCAATGCCCCTCATCTTAATGTCATCGGGGGAGTGGTGTGAGCCTCATCTCTTGGGATGCTTAGAACATGGCGAGATAAAGGCTGCTTACTTCTCAGTGCTGGACCATTCCTAGCCACATGTGTCTCCACTTGTGCTGGAACCCTACAACTGTGGGTGCTACCCAGTGACTGGCAGGATCAGAGCCTCAGAGGGGTGGAGGTGTTTTCCCACCACCTTGCTCATGGAAGGAGTTTTCTGTCATGGGGGCTGAGCCCATTATATTCCCAACATACTAACTAGCATTGAGGATAGAACGATAAGGCCCCGCCTTATATTGACCTGCGCTGATGATAATATGGTGGTGCTTCCCTAGGTATTGACTGGCGCTGATGAAAATATGCTGAGGCTCCTCCCGGATATTGACTGCAGTGGATGCTAATGGTGGAGCTTGCTGGGATACTGAACTGGTCACTCTTGAACGGTGTGTCCTGTTGTATTGATTTAGATGGAACCGCGACTGCATTGTCAAGGGTTACCACCGCCACTGCTCCTTTTCGACTGTGTCTTGTGCAGAAGGTGTAGGAGAAAACGGAACATAGCTGAGAAATTGTTTCCTCTTTTTTTTTTCCACGCTGCCCCCTTTCTGCCGGTGTTATTTCCCCACGGGGGATTAAAACCGCCCCCAGCGTGAGGTGACAACATTTGCCTCATGACAACAACGCGATGAAGTTGGTAGGCAATGACTGTGACCGCCTTGAAGGGCTAACGCCAAGATCTGTATTATGGCGCCCCTAGTGGCCCCAACAACAATCAGGGCCCATTGTGCTAGGGGCTGCACGTACCAATCTGGAGAGACATTCCTGCCTAAAAGAACTAAGTAGGGAAGTAGAGATGAACCTATGACTTGGGAAAACTGGTTTCAATTCCCTGGTTTGCCGCAGGCCTGTAAGGGTGTACGATAAGATCTCTGACTGTTAGCACAGGTGTACCTGAGGACGGCTGTTGTCTCACTGAGCTCTTTTCAAGACCTCTTCTTTCTGTGCACAGTTGAGCCAGTTCTTGTCTTGTCCCCTTTAAAGAACATGCACCTGAAATACAATAAATAGCCAAGTTCCAATCTAATTTCAGCTCTGTATACCCCGTCTGTATATTGTATCCAACAACGCCTCCTGCAGATCCTCAGGGGACACACAGGCCTGAAAGCTTAATTAAAAAGCAGAAACCAGTGTTTTCATGCTAGGCTGAAATAGTGACTCCCCACCCCCCTCTGTTGACAATTCTTATGCAAGCTCCTACTGTGTCTGTGGAATTGCTAATTTAAAGGATGGTGTGGATTTGTGCAATGCAGGGCCTGTGTCAGCAAAGCTGAGCATCAAGAGAATGAAGCCGCAGTCACTGATCACTTTTGTTAACAACTTTTTCCAACCCCTCCCTCTCCTGCTTAAAAAAACACCGGAGGGACTTTTGTCAGGAACTGGACAGCAGTAGGGGAGCTGTTAAACTGACGCACCAATAGGCAAGTCTAATGTTCTGCTCATGGCTAAATAGTGATGGAGTTTGGAGCAATAGGAGAGTGAGCACAGGCTTCAAATGGAGATGTCTCCCTTGGAAAGGGGCAGAGTTGGGAAAGAAAAGGTGTTTTGAAATGGTAATTGACAAATGAATCCGCAGCTGTGGGCTAGTGGACTGAGAATGGGACTCGGGAGAGTCTGGAAACTACTTTTCACTCTGACGCTAACACACTTTAGAAGCTTGAGCAAATCACGAGGCCAACGTTTTCCAATGTGCAGGCCTAAAAGCTGGGCGCCTAAATAAGTGGCCTGACTTTCAGAGGCACCTTATCACTAACAGAGGATCCTCAGCACCCGTAATGATCAAACCACTCATTTAAGTGCCTAATTATGAATGTAAATGTCTAACTTTGGGAACCTCGTTTTGAAAAACATAACCACTCCGTGCCTCAGTTTCTCCATTTGTAAAGCAGGGATAACAGTGCTCTCCCTCCTTTGTAAAAAGAGCCTTAAGATCAGTAGATCAACAGTTCTGTAGCCGTGTGTTGGAAGGTGTAAGCAGGAGGCGAACCGTGAAAGGTTTGATGGTTCAGGTCAGATTGGTGGTCCCAGCTGTGGATGCTTAAATGAACTATCTGGTTCTCTTGGGTTTAAAAGGTGGGTTGTATCTTATGAAAACAGATGCTCTCGTGAGATGGCTGGCACTTCCTTGCTGGGTCTCTCTTGAACATAGAGAAACACAGAAACATAGAGGCTGGGGGCGGAAATGAATAAAGACAGTGGGGAGCCCAGACCTTCCACCTGCCTGGGCGGCACGCCCCAGCAGGCAGGGACATGGGCCGGGGGCTGCTCTTGGGCCCCCCGTCCTCCTGCCCTGGCTTCTGTGCTGCTGCTGGTGGCGGCACTGCCTTCAGAGCTGGGCAGCCAGAGAGCGGTGGCTGCCGTCCAGGCACCCAGCTCTGAAGGTAGCAGCAGTGGAAAAGTATCTACGTGAGGTTTGACCTTTGCACTGGGAGAGGTGGCTACAGGGGGGTTAGTGTCGTCCCTGTTGGACTTTAACAACAGCAACAACATCAGCTCCAGCCATCTCAACAAACCTCTTCTCTTTTCCCCAAAAGGACAATTGTTGCCATCTTTGATACTGTCTAAGAGACTGTCAAACAAGGACAGGTCTCCTGCAGCAGCACAACTGCACCGGTGGATTTTTCACACCCCGGAGCTATGTAGTGATACTGATGTAGGTTTGTAGTGTAGACCTGGCCTCGGGGACTTTTTCCTGCTAAAAACTCTCTCAACGAAAAGGAAAAGGAACAAGGGATGTTGTTAAAATGGAAGTGTTACTTAATACTTTCCATTTCAAATGCGTTAACTGTTTTTCCTTCTTTCCTGTATCTTTAATAAAAGGTTAAAAGGATATTTAATGGGGTGTTTGCCATGGCACTCAGCAGCGTGAGGTCTCTTAACACCATACCTTGAACCTTGTTTTGAATTGTTTAGTGTTAACACCTTTGACTCTTTGGGCCCATACGATCCGCCTAAATTAATATAACAGGCCATATCTTAAATCCTTCTTAAACCCTAAGTGGAACATACGCGATGGAGAGCTCGTGCCTTGATTCTCTACTTAGGGGTGAATTTCACCTATTCTGACCACTTCAGAGCTTCAAGAAAGGCCCAGTTTGAGTCTGAAGCTAACAACGGGGTAAAGTTCGTAGAGGGATTATTTTATCATTAAGGTTCCCTCTACCTACTTAGAGCTAGAGATAGGCCTGAACTGGAGCTATGGGGAGGTTTGGATTCAGATCTGAATTTTATTGCTGGTTCCTGTGGACCCACCCAAAACCAAGGATCTGAACACTTCTGAGCTATGGGAAAGGCCAGACCCAGATCAGACCTTCACAGCTAGGCTCACCTCTATGTAGAACACTGGTTTGGTCTTAAGTTTCACTTATCCTCCAAAGCTGAAGATCGCGGCCTGGAAAAGGGGAACTGTCCCTTTAATGTGAAGAGTGGGAATGATGGAGACACTTTGCAGTGTGGTTTTCAATGGCTCTCTGTTACAGAGCGCACAAGAGTCCCCAGGCATTTGGCCCAGAGGAGCAAGTGCGAAGACATGCAATGAGTGGCATTAGGTGCTTGTGGCCAGTGATGCAAAGAACAAGCCAGCACCAAAACAGGTTGATGCATTATCATCTTGACTACAGCAGGGTCACAGCTGCAAACCAGCCTCTGATGGATTCTTACCATAAAACTACTGTAGGGTTTGACTCAAACAGTTGTCTCTCCTAGCGAATGGAAGAGGAGCAGGGACAGGGGCTTGATGAGTGCCTCCAATTGGCACCGGCTAGTTGACGATTTTGCTTTAATGACTTTTATTAGCTTTGCAGTGCTCTTCAGCCGTGGCAAACCCCTAACTGCCCTGGGAATCCAAACGAGGCCTCCAAGTGTAACAGAGAACAGTCGCCCTGATACCAAACCTGCTGGGTGGCTGTCAGAGGGGGGCAGCGAGCTAGTGCCCGAGCAGCGGAGCGAGTAAGGTACCTCTTTACCCCACCCATGGTGAGAGGTGAACTCTGCAGATACACCTCTGAACTCTTGGTCTGCACTGACCGAGGACAGCAACTGTGAGTGGGTGCAGAGAAGGGACGGGCACGTGAAAGGGACTTTTGGGTGGCTGGACTTAAGAACCTGAGGGGAAAAGGACACTGCCCGACCTACTTGGGGGTGGGTCTTTTACTCACGGTTTATGTTTAACCCTCTTTGCGGTGTTTTCCTAAATTAACGTCCATTTACTTCCCTCCTTTTATTAAAAGTTTCTTTTCTACACAGACTCTGTGCTTGCGAGTGGGGAAGTATTGCCTCTCAGAGGCGCACAGGGGTGGTGTGTAAATTTCCCAGCTAATTGTTGAGACAAAGTGGTTGTGGGAGAAAGTTAGTTTTGACTAATTTCCTGACTTGGAAAAAAAGTTTAGAAATGGTTTTGAAATTGTTGAAAAGTCCCGTTTTGACATTTCCTAAAGGAAAAATATTGGTTTGGGGTTTGAAATGTCTTTTCATTTATTTAATTTATTTATTTAATTCATGCATTTAATTTATACTGAAAAGAGATTTAAAAAAAAGAAATCAAGGTGGAAATGGAAACAAAACCTTGCAAAATATTTTGATTGGTCCGTACCACTATTTTTTTTCCAGCGTGTCAGTTTGTGAAACTTTGAGATTTTGACATTTTGTCCCAATTTGGGATGGGCAAATGTTCTGAAATCTCAAAAATTCTCATGGCCTGGGAACACCATTCCCACCCAGCCCTCCTCCCAATCTGCAATGCATTTTCCTCACAGTACCCCCGTGAGGTAAGGGAGCGTTGTTGTCCCCATGGTGCAGATGGGGAACTGAGAGAAATCTTTAGCAGAGCTGGGCCATGAACCCACATCTCATAGGAGCACCATAACCACGGGCTCATGCATCCTTCTATAGGCAGGTTGTACTATAATTACCCATTTCAGGGTTTCTTGCACCATCTGTTGAAGCAGTCGGTGCCTTCACAGACAGGTTATTGAGCTAGATGGACCGTCAGTCTCATCCAGTCTGGCAACGGCGATATATTTCAGGCTGTTGTGAGCTCCCTGGAGCATTGTGGGAAATTCTTTAGCACTTTCAGACAACTCCAGTCCCCAGAATCTTCTCGCTGTTTCACAGCCCCAGTCAAACACTAATAACTATGTAAGAGGGGAAGCCTGAGAGCTGGTGATGCTCTGGCTGTGTCTCAGTTTTAAGGCACATTAATTACAGGAATTCCAATAAAAGCCCTGTCCATGTGCCACTTTCCATAATAACCAATGAATCCGCTCGACGGCCATGCTACCACGCCGCATACCAAATGCATTCATTATCATAGGGCACTTTATATCCAGTGTCACCAAAGTTTTTTGAAGCTGTTAATTGCTGGGAGGAATCAGGCCTATTTCAAGCACTTTGTTCCATCTAACGAAGAAAAATAAATGATGGGAGGTTTTTAAATAAGAAAAAAAAATAGGCCCCCAGGGACATTTTGCAAATTAAATGTCACTCACCCCTCTCCCATGCATATGGGATTGTGAATTATTTATTATTTGCATTAGGGTAGGCCCTACAGGCTCCAGCTGAGAGCAGAACCCCATTGTGCTAGGCACTGGGCTAACATGTAACAAGAGACAGTCTGTGCCCTTGAATAGCACGCAAGTGGTGGGAAAGGCAGTGTTATTGTTATCCCCATTTTACAAATGGGGAAATAGAGGCACAGAAAGATTTGGTGTCTGCCCCAGCATCAGAGAGGAAATCTGTGGCAATGGGGGAATTGAACCACAATCTGCTGAGTTCCAGCTTTGTGCCTTGAGCGTAAGACCATCCTTCCCCCTAAACTGTTATGAGCAGCAAAACACTGGCTAAATTTTGCTCAGTTACGCTGGTGTAAATCCAAGCGACTCCTGGAATAACTCCTGATTTACACGGGTGCAAATGTGAGCAGAACCTGCTCCCATTTCTTTCCTTGTCAGTTAAGCCCCATGCACACCTATGGCACTACGAAAGTAATCAAAACGTATCAGGTGGCTGGCACCTAATGGTGCTTGTTTTGACCTTTCCCTGGCGGTTACCTCTGGAGAAGATTTAGTGAGTGATAAAGTTCAGGGCTACTGTGCCTTTAAAACAAGAAGGAGAGTAGGATTACAAGAAGGGTGCCTGCTAGCAGCAACAGCAGCATTAGTATAGTGTGACATTAACACTCTGTTAAGCTAAGAATGGTCCTGTAGCCAGAGGCCTGGGTTTGAGTCTCAGCTCTACCAAAGCTTTCCTCTATGACCGTAGGCAACTCACGCAGGGCCAGATTTCTTAAGGTACGGAGGCAGGTAGCCAGGGTCTGGGGGGATTTACCAAGGTACCTAACTCCCACTCATTTGGGTGCTTCTGAAAAACCTGCTATATGTCCATCCTCATCTTTAGGTGCCTACATACCTTGGTCCCTCAGTTCCCCATCTGGGGCTAATGGCACCACCCTACCTCACAGGGGGGCCAGGAGGACAAATACATCAGGGATTGTCAGGTGCTCAGATAGGATGGTAAGGGGGCCCTACGGAGGGTCTTCCTCCCCTTCTGACTCTGGGGGTGGGTTCTGCTAACGGGAGGAGCCGGCTGCCGTCCTGGGCCATTCTGTGACTAGTACTTAGCAGAGCCGTGCCTAGGGGCCAGCTGCGAGGCGCTAGACAGAAAGGACTAGATCCACAATGGGATTTAAGCCCCTAAATGCCACTTTAGGGGCCTAAATCCCAAATTTAGATCCTCAAAACCCCTGCTCAGCTGCCGCCGAACCCTGTAAAGTCCCCGGGTGCTGCAATTTCTTCTGGTAAAGTCCCACCAGGGAGCACTTCACAGCTGCCTCAGTCTGAGCACCCGGGCAACCTAGCTCACACCTGAGCCCTACTTGGCATCCCCAGACCAGGCCTGTCTTGCCTGTGGGGCCCAATCCACTAGGCGCTGCCTACTGGCTCAGGTGCCACACCAAACAACATGGGAGCAGGCCGTAGTGGTTGTGCCCCCGCTCCACTGTGTTTTGGTCAATGTTATGGCAGTCACCGAGGCCCTTGGTTCGATTCCCCCCTCTGCCTGAGGTGAGACACGATCTGACCCCGGCTCGGCTTGGGCCATGCCCTAACCCTTGGTGTCTGGGATATTCTGGGAAGGGCTCTCTCGGTCTCTCCCGTTGAGGCTGTCCCACCGTGTATAACCAATGCAATGTGCATTGCAACAGGGATTCCCCCAGCCCGGCTGAGTGGGGGAGGGATATCACCATCTCCTCCTCCGCATTTTTTGTGGGGAGGGGCTTAGGTGTCAAACTCCAGGAGAGGGTTCACAGCCCAATCAGAGAGAGGTGCCTGGGTTTAGGTGCCTAAGCCCCACCCCCCTCCTCGGCATTTCCTATTGGCTATTGGCTAGTTCCTTGATCACCATGCTGTTTTTTTGTAAATCTGGCTGTAGGCGCCTAAGTCGCTCCGTGCATTGTAGAGGGAGCCGGGGTGCCTGCCTCGGGGCTATGGGCTACCACTGGGCAGCAAGGTGCCTACAAGTTAGGCATTGCAATGCTGCACCTACCGCCCATTTGTGGATCTAGCCCAAACTGTCATGCCCCACGCCTTGGGCCTTGGGATGCAATCGCTGGTGATAGTCATTACACACGTAACTTCCTCTGTAAAGGGAAAAAATATGGTTCCCAAGGCTGTTTCTCCAGAGGACAAGCAGTAGCTTTAGTTGTTATTAGGTCACACTAACAATCTCAGGTCTAACTTATCTGTATTATCCACCCAAGAGTCTTTTTATCCAGCCAACTGATTTTATTTTCATTTTTACATCCTTTTTATCTTCTTGTGACCAGCTGTGAAATACCCACGTACTGGTTTTTTTTTGTTGTATCTCGCCGGAGGGAAGGGAAATCTAGGTTATGCTTTGCAATAAGTGCCTGATCAATCATTGTTAATTTCTTTTGGCATTTTCCATAATAACACAAATCATAATGAATTAATTTGGTTTTACTGGAGAGAGAATATGCAATTACGTAGGAATTCCATTGTGATTTAACATCACATTTTGTCACTGTTTAAAGTGATCTAATCTATCTAATCTATCTATCTATCTACATTTTTAGGCCGTATCATAAATGTCAAATGTTCTCAAATATTTATCTTTTACAAGTTCTAAATATTTTAGTAAACATTTCAGAATTAAGTTGTTGAAAGAAAGAAAGAAAGAAAGAAAGAAAGAAAGAAAGAAAGAAAGAAAGAAAGAAAGAATCTCACAGTATCAGGCAGGATATGATAAAAATTTGGTTTTCCCCTTCACAAAACTGCCTTTTTATAGCTTTTTGGGAATGAAATAAAATATAAAGAAATTAATTAGCTGATAAATTGAAACTGCTTCTTTTTTATGAGGTAATAACAGTATCCTGGGTGAGATAAACTTTATAGGTATAAAGTCACAATGTTTATTAGCCCAAGCTACATTTATACTGGGTTAATAGGAAGCATCATCCACTTATAATTACGATACTGCAAAATCTAATGACTACGAGCCACATCTTCCACTGAGGTAAATAGACCTAGCTCCATGGAACTATACTGATTCTTACGCGCTGAGGATCTGCCCCATGGTTTGGGTTAAAATAATGTTTATTTTGATTGGGCTGACATGAGGAGGCGTGAGGCAGCCAGTTTGGTGAATTACAGTGATTACGGTGGATCGGAATAGTAGAGGGTGCTCCCCAGCTATGGCGGATTGTCTGGAATACTAGATCTGTGTGTGCAGAGCAGCTGGGATTTTGCTGTCCCCAAACACATGCTTTATCTGCAGCCCTCACTCTCCTCTTTTGTCTCCTGATGGTTTGTAGGGTCAGAAAGGGCCAGTGGTCTTTTGGGATTTTACAAGCTACCCTGGACTCTACTCAGTGTTTGGCTGGGAAATCTCCAAAGAAAACCCAGGGTGAAAGAGGGAGAGGTTGTGATTCAGTCGATGGCGCAGTTTCCTCTGAGTCGATGTTGAATCCCGCCCCCAAGTGTGGTGTTAGGGGTCACTGGGGTGTGGAGGCATTGACTTGCAGGTGAAGTGGAAACCTGGGGCCTGATCTAAAGTCCATTGGGAGGCATTTGATCAAGCCCTTGGTGTCCTGATCTCTTGTGTTCATTCAAGATCCCATGGTATTTTCACAAGGGCACCTTCACCCCACTGCGTTTCACTTAGACCACAAGTTGTCAGTGCCAGGTCATCAGCGTCTTCTGCAGCACAGCACCTCCCTTTGGGTACGTCTACACTTACCGGAGGGTCCGGCGGCTGGCAATCGATGTTCTGGGATCGATTTATCGCGTCTGGTTTAGACGCGATAAATCGATCCCGGATCGATCCCGGAAGTGCTCGCCGTCGACGCCGGTACTCCAGCTCGGCGAGAGGAGTACGCGGCAGCGACGGGGGAGCCTGCCTGCCACGTCTGGACCCGCGGTAAGTTCGGACTAAGGTACTTCGAATTCAGCTACGTTATTAACGTAGCTGAATTTGCGTACCTTAGTCCGAAGTGGGGGCTTAGTGGGGACCAGGCCTTTGTGCAAAATTGGGGTGTTGCTTCCACCCTGCCTCGGGGGAACAGTGCCACCTAGTGGGTCACAAGCTGTAAATATGTAGCTGATTACCGGCAACTCATTGCTAGATTGGGAGATGTTCCACCTCATGGGCTAGCGTTTGCAGGGACAGGCAACCACACACAAAACACTGGCAGGATCTCAAAGGAAATCACTGCACCAACGGAGATCAGTTATGATGAATGCCTGAGCCAGTAGCCTCATAGCTTCCTTTCGGCCTCTCTGGGTCCGTCTACACTGCAGCTGAGAGGTGTAATTCCCAGCTCAGGCAGACATAAGCATGCTAGCTCTGATTGAGCTAGGGTGCTAAAAATATCAGTGTAGCCACAGCAGCTTGGGCTGGCCACCCGAGTACAATCGCATCCGAGATCCTAGCTCCAAACACTATATGGCCCCTTAGAAGTCGTAGCCAGCTGGTGTAACTTAGAGTACCCCACGGGCTGCTCTAATTCACACTAGGGCTGTCTTAGTGTATGTCTACACTGCCATCAGAGGTGTGACTGCGGCATGTAGCGACAGACCCAAGCTAGCTTTGATCTAGCCACCTCCAATAACAATAGCAGTGATGCAGTGGTGGCTTGGGGGTAGCTGCTCAAGTACATACCCAAGGTCCCAGGTGGGCTTGTGCAGCGTCACTGCTATTGTTACTGGAGCTGCTAGAGCAAGACTAGCTCGGGTCTGTGTCTACGTGCCACAGCCACACCTCTGATTGCAGTGTAGACATGCCCTCAGCCACAGCAAATGAGCGATGCATCACTTAAGTCCCTCTTCTGTGAAAGTAATGCACTGGCCTGGTGCTGGGCTTCTTCACGTTAGGTCCTTACAAAAGGGCCTTTGAGGGTACGTCGACACTGCAGTTAAACACCCGCGGCTGGCCCATGTCAGCTGACACAGGGTCTACTCTCAGGTCTGGAAAACTGCACTGTAGAGTCTGGACTTAGAGTGGAGGCCAGGCTCTGGGACCCCACGAGAGAGGAGTGGGATCTACCGGGAGCCCAAACATCTACAGGGCAATTTTATAGCCCCACAGCCCGAGGCCTGCAAGCCCGAGTCAGCTGACACAGGCCAGCCGTGGGTGCTTAGCTACAGTACAGACACACCCTGAGCATCTCCCAGTTCTCAATGTCAGATTGTTTCTAATATAGGCAATAAATTAGCCCACTGTTCAGCTTTTCACCCCAGCCCCCTCTTGGCTTTCATCTTTATTTTCTTCCCATCACTGCAGGTGAACTTCATGGGGAAATATGAAAGAAACCAATTATAACTGCCATGTTGGTGAGACAGCGAGGAGAGCTGTGAGTTTGAGAATTTGAATGAAATGATAACTCCCATCACTTAAACCACATCAATGAATTTTCCTGGAGATTTGTCTCAGCATTAAATACACACACATATGTATCTAGATATGCAATTCCTCTCCGATTTCACACAGCAGCTGCCGCTGCCGCTGACTGAACTGTGGACATCTGAAGAGCCTGTATTTGCAGCACATCTCAACAGGTTTCCCACATTGCTAGTCCAGGATGCACTTCGCAATAAAAATCAAATCATCATTGCTTCCTCTAGCGTTCAATCGAATAACATTATTTTGTTCAAGTAACTTAAAGGAACGTGAGTGTTTCTGGAGCAGTTCCATGTATACCAATCGAAAGGAAGATTATTGTATTACTTTTAACTACAACTTGGAGGAAGGAGGTTGGGAGGAAGGAAGGGAAATCCCAGGTTTGCCACTGACCTGTTGTGTGACTTTGGGCAAGTCACCTCCCCACTCTGCCAGTTTCCCCTATCACATTTCACCAGTTTATCTACTTAGATGGTAAGATCTTTGGGGCAGGGTCTCGCTCTTGTTTTGTGTTTGTAAGACACCTACCGTAATTAGGCTTTGATTTCACATGGGACCTTCTAGTAGTTTGGATTATATCAGTGTTTCTCAAACTGGGATCGCCACTTGTGTAGGGAAAGCCCCTGGTGGGCCGGGTCGGTTTGTTTACCTGCCCTGTCCGCAGGTTCGGCCGATCGTGGCTCCCACTGGCCGCAGTTCTCTGCTCCAGGCCAATGGGAGCTGCTGGAAGCAGCGTGGGCCGAGGGACTTACTGGCCGCCGCTTCCAGCAGCCCCCATTGGCCTGCAGCGGCGAACCGCGGCCAGTGGGAGCCGCGATCGGCCGGACCTGCGGATGTGGCAGATAAACAAACTGGCCCGGCCCACCAGGGGCTTTCCGTACACAAGCAGCAACCCCAGTTTGAGAAACACTGGATTATATCGTAGGTGCTACAGTAGAACCTCAGAGTTACGAACACCAGAGTTAGAAACTGACCAGTCAACCACACACCTCATTTGGAACTGGAAGTACGCAATCAGGCAGCAGCAGAGATTTAAAAAAAAAAAAAAAAAAAGAGCCAGATATAGTACAGTACTGTGTTAAACGTAAAGTACTAAAAAATAAAGGGAAAGCAGCATTTTTCTTCTGCATAGTAAGTTTCAAAGCTGTATTAAGTCAATGCTCAGTTGTAAACTTTTGAAAGAACTTTAATGTTTTGTTCAGCGTTTCAGAATTTCGAACAACCTCCACTCCCGAGATGTTCGTAACTCCGAGGTTCCCCTGTATTATAAAATCTTCAAATCTATTGATCAAGGTGACAATATTATTTGCATTGTATTTATTTTATTTCTTCAAATGTATAAAAATGTATCTTCAGATGCCCATCCTACACTCTGGGGACCTATTCCATAAGTTAAACCACACAATGTATTGTTCTGATTTCCAAAAGTGCCCCAAACGCACATGCATGTGTGCGCACCCCCCCCCCCATCTATATATGTATGTGTGTGTGAATGACTACTCAAATATTAGCACAAATTATTATTCCTTTGGAACTTTATACCAGGAAGGGTGATTTTTGTTCAAAAAGCCACTCTGCCTGAATGAAGCCTGCATATGTGGTGCAGGGAGATAGGGTGACCAGACAAAGTGTGAAAAATCGGGACGGGGTTGAGGGGTAATAGGCGCCTATATAAGACAAAGCCCCAAATATCAGGACTGTCCCTACAGGGAGATGAAATTGACACCCCCGTGCCCAGAGACTCTAAGAAAGCCCATAGAACCTTGCAGGATCAGGCCCTTGATTCATAGATCGATTCATAGATTTTGAAACCAGAAAGGGCCACTCTGACTTCCCGCATACGCCAGGCCATTGAACTTCACCCTATGGTTCCTACAACCCAACAACTTGTGGCTGAGCCAGAGTGTGTCTTTCAGAAAATATATGGATTGAGGACACTCCAGTTCTGTACGTTTCCCCATATGGGGGCGGAGCTCAGTGCAGGATGAAGACCTCAAACTGTGGAGCTGGGCAAAACATGTTCCTTGAATATTCAGTCAAGTAATAGAGGAAGTTTCCCCCCCCCCCTCCCCGTGAACTTCCTTTTATCTTGGCTTTCTGCTCATCTAGCGAATGAGTTTACTGGCACGAACGTTTATGGAGACAGCAAATTTGAAGGTAACACCAGGGACTGTCTGTGGAAAGCACATTTTGACTTTAGAAAACCTGAATCTCAGAGATCCGCTCAGCCAATCAGGGAGGAGAAACAATACTATATGACCCGTGTATCCAAAACTAACCAACCCAATTGGATTTTTTTGAATTCTGGCTATTCAACATGCTCAGTGAACCGCACACCAAAAATGTGCAGACCAGGAATTATGGGCAGAAATGATCTGGCAAATCATTTTGAACAGCAAAGTCCTAGGCTTCTGGCAGACAATTCGCCCAAGAAAAGAAAGGCACAATTAGTCAAATAAATTATCGTCTTAGCTCTGTAAAACTGGATCCAATGAAGGAAACAGCACTTAATTCCATTTTCACCAATCAGATGTGAGGAAAGAGTCAGACCCTGTATTTCATCCAGTGCTCCCCAATCAGTTGCCAGGAGAAATGCTGTGTTTCATTCAAGTCTCGCCAATCAGGTGCAAGGAGATGCTATATTTCATTCAAGGAGACCTTGCTTGTCACTCAAGGCACCCTTGAAAAACTCATGCAACTGATAGAGAATAATTTCTCTCTCTTTTTCCCTTCATTAAAACTCTTTGAAGCTGATCTATCTAGGCTAACAACATACAATTATGAATCTGTGGCACAGGGTACATTAGTGACATTGGTTTGGCTATAGAGAACTAGCAGAGCCACCCTCAGTTGCACGCAGTACATTAATGGGAGCAAGAGGCATGAAAACTCCTACACACAAAGGCACTGGGCCACTTACAGCTGGTAAATGAACCTTGGAACTTACATGAAGCAGAAGGTAATGAAGAGTAATAGAAATTTGAAGCAATTCATTTTCTCCCTCTTTTTTCTTTTCTTCTCACATACTCTATTTCCTTTTAAGGGATGTGGGGAGAGGACACTGCCAAGTCAAAGACACCCCCCACCCCAATTTAGATTCGGCACAAATACGATTTTACACCCTGGAAATGTTTCCTTTAGCAGACGACTTCAGTCCCCCCCGCCCCCCGACTCACACACATTAATCAATAAATTCAATGGTGGAGGGGCAGGAGAGAAAAACCTCACAGGTATGGCCTAGATGAAGGGTTCATGACTTGGGAGTCACCGCCTGCTGTCGTTCCCATATTGCTAAATGGGGAAGGGGTGCCAGGGAAGTCCTGTTATGGGAAAGCTTGAGAATCACTGCCCTAGATCATTCTGTTGAGTGGTTGGGTTTGCCCCCACATAAAAAGGCAGGCAGATTCATCCCCTAGGACCATGGCTCCCCCAAGAGCCAACTGCATCTCAGGGAGTTTCCACACAGAAGCCCTGCACCTCTGCACTCGCTCTGAGGTGCCCTGCTCCCCCCAGAACACTGGTGTCATGTCTCCATTACTGCCCTGCTGGTGGCTACTCCCCAGCCTGCTGCTGCCTTTGCAATTCGAGGTGCTTGCAATTTTCATTTGAAACTTTTAATGATGCAAAATGGCCTTCAAAATGCTTTCATGTATCTTTTTTTTCAGTTTTTCATAAAAAACAAAATTTTGGAAATTTCAAAATTAAACTTTGAAATTTGATTCCGAAATTTTCCCGTTGTCCCCCTTTTGTAGCGAATGCAATGGGATGAATGATGTCGAGATTTCCCCCACTCACTTTTTCATTTCTCTTCCCCCCCCCCCTTTTGCCACTCTGTCACTTTTCAAAACATCCTCCAACTTTTGGAAATGTTCCAGGGTGGGAGAACGAAAAATGAAAAAGTGTAGTGAAAACCGTGGCGAGCACTTATTGTATTGACAAAAAGGGGGGGCGAGGGGACAAAAATTCAAAATTTTGAACACTGAAAATGTTCTGACATTTGTAAGCTGGAAAACAGAAATGGTTTTGTTTGCCCAAAATATTTCTTAAAAACGTGTTCCATTTAGAATCCTGAAAAACAGAAACAACGTAACATTTTTGAAATGTTTCTATCCCTCTTTTTTTCATGTTTGATCAGCTCTTTTTGTAATAACTCTTCACTGGGGCAGATAGAAAGGGTATTTGCACAGCACAGAATGGGTTCAGACTGAGCTGAGCCCTTGTGCAATTGATAAAATTCTGAGAGTTCCCTCCATTCATCTTGCCTACTGAACGCAGGAACTGCGTCTCTCAGGATAAGGCTCATGAAGAGTGGAAATGTCTCCTAAGGTCCAATGAAGAGGTCATTACTCTGGCAAAACTCTTAAGACTATCTATCTATCTATCCCTCTCCATACACAGACCCATCTATCTATCTGTCTATCTACCTATCCTTTGACCATCACCATGCTCATTTTGCTTCTGAGCAGGTAGAGGTTCTCAGAGAACAGCCGCTAGAATGATTCAAGGATTAGAAAACACACCGTAGAGTGATAGACTCAAGGAACTCAATCTCTTTAACTTAACAAACAGAAAGTTAAGGGGTGACTTGCTCATCGTCTACAAGTACCTACATGGGAAACAAATATTTCAGTATAGCAGAGAAAGGTCTAACGCAATCCAGTGTCTAGAAATGGAAGCTAGACAAATTCAGATTGGAAATAAAGTGTAAGCTTGTAACGGTGAGAGTAATTAACCACTGGAACAATTTATCAAAGATCATGGTGGGTTCTCCATCATGGACAGCTTGTTTTTCTAAACACTCTGCTCTAGGAATTGTTTTGGGGAGGTTCTCTGGCCTGCGTTCTGCAGGAGGTCAGACAAGATGATCACAGTGGTCTCTTCTGGCCTTGAATCTATGAGAAGGACTGAGTAAGGGTTCTAGAATACAACCCATTAAACTCAAGGGGAGTTCTGCCTGAGCTAGAACTGAAGAAGGACTTCTGGATACAGCCCTCAGTGAACATCATCATGAGAGGAGGCTCTAGATCTGGATCACACTCAGGGGTTTCTATTCCCCTTCACTACACTCTTCAAGAAGCTTCACTTTAGAGGAACCAAGTGCATGACCAAATCAGTCCTGATTTTGCTATGGGTCAAATCCTGGTGTTAAGAGAGTCAATTGCAAAAATACCTTTGATTTCAGTGGGACCAGGATTTGGCCCTACATTGGGTTAACAAAATCATACAAGATTTTTCATGTGGCTTTCCCCACACAATTAATCTGTGGAACTCATGGCCACAAGATGCCAAGCATTTGGCAGGATTAAAAAAGGGATTAGAAATGTATATGGATAACAAGAATGTCCAGAGTTACAATAGTGAGGATTAATAAGGACCAAGGTTTCTGCAAGAGATTTATACCAGAGCTGATAATAAATTTTCCATCAGAAAATGATGATTCAATTACATTTTAACATTTCATTGGAATGTATCGACTTGGGCAAATTTTTCATGGAAAATTATTGAAATATTTCATTTCAGTAAGGTCAAAATGTTTTTTTCAACTTTATTGTTTCGGTGTATATATTATATGAGTACAATTATACATTATACCTTATATACATTATATAGATTATAATATAATCTAAAAGTCAAAATGAAACATTTTGATTTTATTTAAAACAAACCCTTTTGACTAGGTTGAAACAAAATATTTTCAGAATATTTCATTTCATGAACAATTTCAAAATTTTGACTTTTCATTCTGATTTTGCGATGAAACCAAAATTTGAAATCTCATAATTTCCTGTGGGATGGAAAATCTGAATTTCAACCAGCTCTTATTTAAACCCTTATGCTTAAAGTCTAACTCTATGCAAAGTTAGGAAGAAACGTTCTCTGGCAGCAGATCCTCCCATAACTGTCTACTGCAGGGTTTTGTGCACCTTTCTCTGAAGATTTGGGTGCTGACCATGGTTGGGAAAAGATGCTGGACTAGATGAACTATTAGTCTGATCCAAAATAGCAGCTCCTATGTGATGGGGCATAGTGGCATGAGCGTGAGACTAGAATTTAGGAAACTGGGGTTAGGCTCTTAGCTCTCCCTGTAGACTGCTGGGTGAACTTGGGCAAATCACTTCACCTCTCTTTTCCACAGTTTTCCCATCTGTGAAATGGGTATAATGATGGTTACCTCATTTGTAAAGTACTTTGAGTTCTAGCAATTAAATGTGCTACTTAAGACACAGGTGTTATTATATATATATATGTGCATGTAAATCTAAAGTGGAATAGGTTCTTATGTGTGTGGTTATTTATTTATGTTCATTTATTGTGATTAAAGTTGGAATATCCCCTTCCTTCACCGCCTCTTTCCTAGGAAATATACTGCCCTGCACAAAGTGTTGCCACACAAATTACACTTCCTTTTATTTGGTCTTTAGAATATGGAACTAAAATTAAATTTACACTCTTCGCAGAAAGGTAATTTTTCCTAATCACTCACACTGCTGCACAGATCTCTACAACTTGATTACATTCTAATTAGATTAATTGGATGGAGAATAATTTCTTTCTCCAGGAAGATCAACTGTAAAAGATGAGCAACTCTATAAACTCTGGGGGGAAAGAAAAACCTCATTCAAAAGCTTTAAATCCCAACCACAAAATGCTCAATAATTAAACTGTTAAAGAATTTACGAGCATATCTGTATGAGTCTGTTTTTTTTCCCTTCTCTATAATCATTTTTTTTCTCTCTCTCTCCCTTCTGACCATAAAATTAGATGTGGAATTCCAATTCCTTCATTGATTTTTGTGATAAAAATTTAAGAAACTCTAGTAACAAAAGGTCGCACTCTTGTGTTCTGCATGCAAAATGGATTGCCTTTGTTAGAGGGGCAGAAAATATTGAACTGTATAATGCTTCAAGGTCTTTGGCTTGAATACTAATAGTTATTGCTTTACAGAAATGAACATATGCCAAGATGGTTCAGGTTTCTCTTGATCGGGTTCTACATCATCTAACTCCTTAACAAAGATAACTGCTACTGAGCAGTGGGCAGACTGGCCTTGGGAAAGGGATGGAGGAACCAGAGCTTGGTTCATCTGCCAGCACAAATATGAACAAACATGCAAACAGCCTTCTTGCCATGCTGATGAATAGCAGAAGCCTGAGCAATGGAACAGCGGTGGCTAGGATCACATGCAATCTTTTGAAAATGCACCAGAATTTATTGTTATTAAGCCAAACTCTGACGTCCTGTCTCAGTTCTCACTCCCTCCAATGGTGTCAGGACTCAGTTGATTTTGCACAAACGCACAGACAGTAATTGAGGCACTTGACAGTGTTAAGTGGCAGCTGAGTGGGGGTTTTGAGGATCTCAGCACATACAAGCTTTATCAGAATCTTTCCGTTGACTTCAGTGGGCTTTGGATCAGGCCCTATAACTGGGAACTAGATTGTTTTGGACTTTGCATAGGAATGAGAGGAAAACCCAGCTGGACACTCATCCCGTGGTGCCCCCCAGCATCACATTTGGAAGCGTCAGGCCCCGTTAACTCCTAGTGAGGATGTAGCGGCTCCCCGATTGCTCTCTGTTGTGCCTTAAAAATCCATCTGTGATTAGAATAAAAAAGCTTTACAGCTGACCTTCAGTGTTCCACACAGGTCAATTAAGGGGAGCAAATGTGACTAGCTACATTATAGGGATTCTCAGGTCAGCGATATTCCATTCCGATTGGCCTACAAGGCCGTTGAGGAAAATATATCTACTCACTAGTCAATGAACAAGCAAATTGTACCTAACTGGGGCTGCATTTAAGATCATGGCTGCTAAATGATACAGTATTTAGCACTCTTCCTTTTAACTTGCAGCCATTTATTTTGCTGGAGGACTGGCGGTAGATATATGCCTGCTCGTTCAGTGGCTTTGGAAGGTGCAGGGCTGGTTCTCATCGACTGCTAAGTAAGCTGTGGCCTTTGAAATATGAAAAGTATTTGGATAAGGCAGATAGGCCCCCTTGAAGACATAATCCACAGGCATAATGACGGGGTCCAGCAAAGCCAAAGCAAGCACTTAAATTAATAGCAAGAGATCTATTAAAGGGATTAGCCACATGTTGTAACACTTGCGATGCTTTATCAGAGACTATATATTTCCGAGAAACAAATGGTTTAGAGATGATTTATATAAGAGAGGATGGAGAGAAATTTTAGTGCCTTAGACTTTGAATCAGATTGGGAATAGATACAGTAACAGGGTGAGAGACAGCTTATCAGCGCTGTGACAGACCCAGACCAGTGGGGTACAGGAGTCTGGTAGAGGGCAAATATACTGGTCACTGGATGAGTAGTTTTCTGATCCCTGAGTGACCAGAGCAGGGGCTGCACTAGAGTAATCAGGAACCTGCTAGAACCAGTTAAGGCAGGCAGGCTAATTAGGACACCTGGAGCCAATTAAGAAGAAGCTGCTAGAATCAATTAAGGCAGGCAAATCAGGGCACCTGGGTTTTAAAAAGGAGCTCACTTCAGTTTGTGGTGTGAGTGTGAGGAGCTGGGAGCAAGAGGCGCAAGGAGCTGATAGTGAGAGGGTGTGCTGCTGGAGGACTGAGGAGCACAAGCGTTATCAGACACCAGGAGGAAGGTCCTGTGGTGAGACTGAGGAAGGTGTTTGGAGGAGGCCATGGGGAAGTAGCCCAGGGAGTTGTAGCTGTCATGCAGCTGTTACAGGAGGCACTATAGACAGCTGCAGTCCACAGGGCCCTGGGCTGGAACCCGGAGTAGAGGGTGGGCCTGGGTTCCCCCCAAACCTCCCAATTGACCTGGACTGTGGGTTCTTCCAGAGGGGAAGGTCTCTGGGCTGTTCCCCAACCCACATGGTGAATCTCTGAGGCAAGAAAATCCGCCAATAAGCGCAGGACCCACCAAGATAGAGGAGGAACTTTGTCACAGCGCATATATGGTCACATTTTCAACTGTGACCGTTGCTATTAGGGGCCTCCAGTTTTGAGTGCTTAACTTGAAACACGGCAAAGGGGCCTGATTTTAGGAAAGCGCTGAGCGCCGGCACTCGGAAAATTAAGTTCCATCAAGTTGGATGTCCAAAAATCAATTGTCATTTTTGAAAATTTAAAGCCATGACATTTTTACAAACCCAAACTGGGCAGGCGATACGTGTATATATATATCACACAGGAAACTACGGTAAAAGAACATTAAGGTTGCAAAGGGTCAGGGACTGTGGGTGTCAAACCCTGGTTCACAGGGCTCTTAGGGTATGTCTACACTGCAATGAAAAACCTGAGGCTGGCCATGCCAGTCGACTCGGGATCACGGGGCTCAGGGCAAAGGTCTGTTTCATTGCAGTGCAGACTTTCGGGCTCGGACTGGCGTCTGGGTTCTAGGACCCTGCGAGGTAGGAGGGTGGAGCCTGGAAATCTACACTGCAATGAAAAGCCCCATATCCTGGGCCCTGTGAGCCCAAATCGGCTGGCATAGGCCAGCCACGGGTGTCTAGTTGCTGTGTAGACATACCCTTAGGAGTCAGTAAGGTCTGACCTGCCATCAGTTGCCAGAACTAAAAGCTCAACTCCAACAGAGGACTCCAGTCCTGAAATCTGATTGGTGGAACTCTGGGGGTCCTTATTGGTTCCTGGCTGCTATTTAAACCAAGCACAGAAACAGGAAGCAGTCCATGCAACTGGGTTTCCCCTGCTTAGGGCCACTTCCCTTGTGCTCCCTGCTTCTACCGCCTGACTCTAATCTCCTGGGAGCCTCACCCTACCTGCCTCCTGACACCTGACTCCCAGTCTGCTCTCTGGCCTGCCTCAGACTCTGATCTCCTGGTATCTGACCCAGTCTGGATCGCAACTCCTGCTCTGACCACTAGGTCAGACTGCCCACGTCCTGGTCGTGACACAAAGCCAAGCACTCCATTGTTCGGGAACTCCAGAATTAAGGTTGCTTGTGTAACCTTAATTCGGCCCCCCCGTGTGTATGCATCATGATGTGCCTCCGACTACACGATCACTTATTTTTTCCCACCGTACCCCTGCCTCATTCAATGCACTGGGTGGCTGGTGCTCACTTAATGAGCAGCTATTAAATACTTTGTTTTCTCCTCATTGGTCAATGTGTGACTCCATCCTAATTTCAGGCACACTGTTCAAACCCTGCTCTGAAGACGCAATTATTAATTTCCTCATGGGCTTTCCTGTGGCGCACATCACTCTAGTATCTGCATATTTCACAGACCTTTCACACCACCTCTGTGAGGGGAGGTCGCACTGTTATGATCCCCATTTTGCACATGGGGAAATGGATGCCCAATCTCCAGACACAGCGGAGCTGACTTTTCAGCTTACTTAGCATTACATAGCACTGGTATGGTCAAAGCACAGCTCCCACAGAGTTCAGTTGTAGCGGTGAGTGCGCAGCACGTCTGCGAATCAGACCCCAGGGTCTCAAGTTAGAAAATGAGGAACACATCTGCGACAGATCTTGTGACCTGCCCTGCATCACACAGGAACGCAGGGGCAGAGAGAGAATCCAGCTCCCCGGGGCACCATTCAGCTGCTTTACCTTTAGATCATCTTTTCTCTTCCTGCAAGCCCATCTCATTCACTACCCACCCTGCAACAAATCAGACAGGAGTCCTGCAGATAATAGCCACAGTCACTATACAACCCTGATTCATTCCCCAGATCCCAGCCCATCCTGTGCATTGACTCCGGCAGAGGTCCCATGGAAAAAGTAGGGTGTGATCATTAAGGCTGTACTTGAATTGAGGGATGACTGTCAAATAATTGTGACTGAGTTGCAGACAAGACATGGAAAAATGACCTTTATTAATTGTGGTAATTTGGAAAAGCCCACTGCCTCAGGGCTGACAGCGGGCCCCAGCCACCCTGAGGCTGATAGCCAGACCACCGCCATGCGTGGGGCTGACAGCTGGAGCCCTGGCCGGCCGGGATGGTCAGAGGGGCTGACTGTTACATTTCAACATACATACACCTGAATTCAGCATCAATATTGCACCTAATATTGCGGGATCCACAATTTCCGCAATATAGCAAATTAAGTAGGGCCTGAGTGATCATGTAACTAAAGACAGTATCATCATGCATGCACACCAGGGGGGTGAAATAAGTGTGCCCGGGTAACCTTAACTCTGGAGTTACATAACTTCTGAGTCCTTGAGCTCGCAACCTTAATGTTCTTCTAGCATAGTTTAGTGAGTGTGGTTTCCTAGTTTTTTTTTTTAAAAGCAAACTGGAAAAAACAACAACCCTCAGATATTCCATCATGTGGCATCATGCCCACCTGGGTCATCAGCAGGGTTGGAACCTTTAGATCCATTGCACAGACTGCTGCCACTTGAATTACTGGATTAACTGATAGCAATAGTAGGTTGTCATCCCCTTGGTCAGTGGGTTTCACAGATATTTGCTGACAGCAGAGGGATGGTGAGATTTAGGAATCTTGGATTCCCTTCCGGGAGTGGGTCTAGTGGACACAGACCTTCCTGCCCCTGTTCCCCAAACCTGACCCCTTTTCCCTTCCAGCCTGTTCCTGGCTTTTGCCACCTTCACCCACTCAAGCAGCTTGTCACAGATGGTTTCTTCGTCTAGCCAGTCCCAATCTCCACCCTATGGGGGTCCACATCTTAGTCCCAGTGTCTTGCCCAGCCAATCTTAGTCTCCTCTTTGGGTTCCCCATCTGAGTCCTGCTCCCACCCCTGCTCCCAGTCCCCTCCATGGCCCTTTGTCTCAGTCTCCCCATGCCCCCAGGTGGCTCATCCAATCTGGATTCCCCCAAGTGATTCCCCATTCCCCCCACCATACCACTGTCCCCTCCTCCCACCCACTAGCCCCCAGTCACAGTCTCCTTGCCCAGCCAGTCCAAGTCTCCCCACCCCACCAGCGGTTTGTACGATCTCAGCCTTCCTCCCAGTCCCAGTGTTTCCATGGCAAAGCTCTCATTGACTTCAGTGGGAACAAGAGGAGACCTTTAATCCTTAAAAATTATTAGCATGAGGCAAATGCTTGGGAGGCCACCCAGACCCCTATACACGGCATGGCTTGAGATGCAATCTGAGTAACTTCTTTGGTTAGTTATTTATTGGGGGAGATCTTATTTATTTACTTTTCTTCCAAAATGCTCCTCAAAAGGTCTCATAAAATATGAGTTCCACAGAATACGCTTGGCTGTAAATTCAGAACATGTGTTTGAATTTGTTGCTCAGGAACTAATGGGCAAAGAGCCTCGGACAGAACTAGTCACAGACCGGCAGGCTGCAAGCGTGCTGCTCCCACACAGCTTTGATGATGCACATTAGCCTTGACCTGCAGCATGCCCTGTTGTTCTTGTCCTGGGCTCCCTACAAACATACCAGCCACGGCACCTCAGCCTTGACCTGCAGTCCCCCGCCAGTTCTCCTGGCTATACCCAGCTCTGTTAATGCACCTCACTCCTGCAGCATTATTATTATTCCGGTCCTGCGCTCCCTACACTTCCATACCCTCAGTTCTGCCAGTACAGCTCAGTGAAAACTTCTAAAAGATGCCAGTCAAAGATGCGGTAAAGGCAGCTGCACATTAAGAGCTACCGCCCAAAGTAATGGACTACGTGGCAAGTCAGAGCTAAGCCGGACCAACATGATTCCCTGATTGCAGGTGCATGGGCTAGGAGACCAGTTACAGCCTGTATGTGTTTTGGGCAAAGAAAACCCAAAGGAGTTGTGAGCATGACCCAAAGAAGAAACAGAGCTTCTTGGGCACGGAACTTCTGGAGGGGCAGAAACAGGAATTTCTGAGCAAGGAATCTGCCTGCTATTGCTGGTTTCTGCTGTGTTCAGGGAAACAGGACTTTGTGCACATTTTTTATAAACAAACAAGATCTCACCAAGGATAGATCTGAGTCCTATCGTCAATTCCTCATCCTGATGGAAGCAATCCTGCAAGGCCCTGAGTATGGGCTCACCGCTCAGGCCAAAGGAGCAATGCTGCGTTTTGCATAGCTTCTGGTTGAGCCTCCTTGTGAAATCATAAACCTCCCCCAGGTTCCCTCAAAACTCAGCTCAGGCTGGCTTGGAAGTGGGTTCAGGTTTGCAAACCTCTGCTAACACTCTACTGTGTGCACTAAGAATTAGTAAGTAACGATGATAGCAATCATTATCATCAGGATCTTGGGTTCGGATCCAAGCTCTGCCACTGCCTCCCGGTGTGAGTTTGAGTCACATCCCCTCTCTGGGCCTCAGTTTACCCATCTATAAAGCAGGGCTAATAATGTACTTTTAGATGAGAAGTTCAGTCTTATTATATTTCAGCAGTAGAAACCTTACTGATTACAAAATAACCAATCAGAACCCACCCTTGAGGCAGCACCAGAACCACATGATCTCCAAAGCTTCATTCTCCACTTCCTCCTCTCTCTGGGGCATAATTCCACCTCCAGCTCAGTGCTTCCCCCTTCCTTTCAGTTCCTCGTTCTTTAAAGTATGATGATTTTCTCATTGGACTCTTTTCCAAGGTAGTACAGAGAGCAGCTGGATGAGGTAATTTCTCTTCAGTAAGAAGAAATTTCCTTCCCTGGGAGGAAACTAGGTTATCAGAGCAACAGGGAGTATTTACAATAATACGTTGCTCTCCATCATAAACTATCTGGCACAGAGAGAAAGAGAGAGGTGGAAGCCATATGTTTAATCACACCAATATTAAGAGGTTGCAGAACAAAATCTTCATCACCTAATGGGAAAATCATGCATCCAAAGGGCCACGTCTGCTACAGTAATTTACAGGCCTATGTAAAGTCACTGGATCAAATCCTCATCTGGTATAAATCAGCATTGCACCATTGACTTCAAACGCAGTTACACCAGCTGAGGATCTGGTCCACTGACTTCAGTCAGTCGGGCTACACGGATGTACACCAGTTGTGAGTTCTGTCCCATTGATTTTAATTGAGCTATGCCCATTTATGTTGGCTGGAGATCTGGTCCACCATCCCCAGAGAATAACATGCTCAAGTCATCTAGTGGGACACAGAATTGAGCAGGACTCCTGGGTTCTCTTCCGAGCTCTGACACTGACTTGCTGAGTGCCCTTGGGCTAGTCACTTTCCTTCTCGGAGTCTCAGCTCCCTGCAGCAGAGAAATGAGGACAATGATACTCAGCTGACAGGAGTGTTGGGTGGTCCATGAATGCGTGTGCTGTGCTTTGAGCTCTATGGGGGACAGGGGCTAACCCCAGTACTTATAAGTTCCAAGCATCCTGTTTTAGGACCTATATCTGCACCCAGTGCTTAAAGTGGTCTGAAAAAAGTGCCCAGTTGGGTGGATGGTGGATGTATCCATCATCCTTATATCTACCCAACCATTGGACCAGCAATTAATTCGGCCCCACATCAATTCTGCCCCTGCCCAGCCTCAACTCTACTTTGCCTGTAGTTCTTGGGGTCCTTCACCCTCTTTTCCAAGGCCGGGAGGTGGTGGTGGGGGGAGAGACAGGCTGTAGCAGGACCCCTCCTCCCTTCCAGTTCTGGTGTTACAAGGAGAAAGATGGGAAGAACAGAGGAGCCATCCTATTACTCACAGGAGGAGATGCTAGGTTCCTTCTGCTCCCCCCCCTCTCCTGTGAGGATGGTGAGGGGAAGAGGGAGAGAGCTCTGTCTGCTTCTTGCAGCAACTCTGATTGGTGGCTGTCCCCCAGGAGGTGGGGCAGTAGGGAAAGCAGCCAATCAGATGTGTTTTTTTTTTTTTGCCAGGGGTCACTAAAAATGTGTGTCCCTCAGTGACCCAACTCACTTTTTTAAAGTCTCATTTCCTGGGTCTGTGACCCGTTGGGACTTGGCACACTCTGAGCACTGGGTGCACCACGCTCCCCCATTGTCCCTAGAAAGAATCATTCGTTCTCACAGTGCCCCCGCCCGGGAGGGAAGTGTTATCCTCCATTTACAAACAGGCCAACCGAGGCACAGAGAGGTCCAGGGGCTGAACCGGCTGATAGTTAAAGCCAGACGAATTGCAATTAGAAATAAGGACCAATGGTTTAATCAGTGAGGGTGACTAACCGCAGGAACAAATCCCCACGGGAAGTGGTGGATTCTCCATCTCCTGACATCTTCATATCAAGATGGAGGCTTAAGCCAAACACGAGTTACTGGCCTCAATGCAGCAGTAACTGGGGGGAATTGAATAACCTGTGCTATGCAGGAGGTCAGACTAGATGATCAAATGGGTTCTGGCCTTAAACTCTATGAAGCTATAAACTTGTCCCCATTGAAGCAAGGGCAATATTCATTGGGCGCAGGATTAGGGCGGAAAGAGCCGAGTGGGAGTCTTTCCATTGACTTCAGCCACCATTGGATTGGAACTTAAGTAACTTGCTCAAGATTACCTGGGAAGCCTGTAGCAGAGACTGGGGAACAATAGAGGAGCCTTGACTCCCAGGTCCTTGCTCAACCACTAGGCAACATTGCCCCATCCTGTAGCGACACTGAGTTCCGTGCAGACAGAGCTTGCAAAATGGAGCCGGAGATTTGGATTCTTTCCCTCTGCCCCTTTAAGAATGTTATATATTTTACAGAAAGCAAAGCCATTTCACAAACATACTTCAATATCAACGACTTCCTTCAGCCCCCGGCCTGGCTGCGGAGGAATAACTTTGATGTCCATTATGCACCCCGGCTTCCTTCTGTTCAAGACATATCGTCGCCGTCACCGAGGAGCCAGCGAGGACTATGGCCTCGCTCGTCATTGGCTAGAGCTGCTCAGCCTTTTTTCAGTTTCAGTCAGAAAAGACACGTGCACAAAAGAGCGTTGCAGCAGGGCAATTTTATGGGAAACGTGGGTAATAAAAAGGGTGAAACACATTCGTTGCTGTGATGAGGGAGCTATAGAAAATCCTTAAATGATGGGTAGATAGATTAGATTAGGATCCAGATGGATAGAGAGACAGACTAGGATCTAGATAGAAAGACAGATTAGGATCTAGGAGGAGGATGGATGGATGGAAAAATTTGATTCCCCAAATTATGCAAACAAATCTGAAACTAGAGAATGAAAAGGAAGTTGGGAGTCCAGGGAGGTCCCAGCAAAGAGAACAGCCCCCCCCCCCCACCCCCACCCTCAGCATTAGTACACACAAATCCTCCATCTGTTCTACCATGCCCCACACAGCCAGAGGGCTGTTGCCTCCAGCCCCTGCACGCCCAGCGCTGCCATTAACTTCCTGGCGCTTTCCAGCGCTCTCAGTCCCTCGCTTTCGTATGTACTAAAATTGATGGAGAAATGTAAAAGTGTCTCATTTCCTCCCTCTGCCCTAGATGCTGCTAACCTTGCTTTTCCTCGGGCCCCAGTGCAGGATTGCTCAATGGAAAGTAATTTGGAAAGTCTCTGAACTGGTTTTCTTTTGTATAAAATATTATGTCTAAAGAGCCACTGAAAGCATAAAGCGAAGCATGCGAGATAGCTAGAGTCTGTTCCCATTGGCAACTGACTTCTCCCAAGTCCCCAGATGTAGGGCCCCATTCCGCCCTCTGTTCCTGCCATCCAGAGGTGGCACGTCTGAGATGACGTCTGACCAAGGCAGCTGTGCACCCCCTTAGTCGGAGACCAGGTGGGTCTGGGGATTCTACCTGAGGGTGTGGTGGAGGAGGGTTCTGGGTATATCTGGAATGTCTCATCATTCTCTAATAGAAAAGTGGCTCCCTGACCTGCCTTTGTCTGGCTAGGATGGAGGGTCGGGGGGGGGGGAGGACAGGGGGGAGAGAAGAATTAAAATTTGATATCCCTTCCGTCCTGCTTCTCTGCAGCACACAATCTGAGCTTCACTTACTCTGCATCCCACCACATGCCCATGCTTCCAGTATCCCTTGTTTGCTATGCATCTCTGCCGCTGGACTGCAGCTGGGAGAGCGAGCTGTGGCCTCCAGACAAGGTTAGGAGAGGAGATCAGGGAGACCACAGCATTGTGAGGTGCAGTATGTGCGATATGGGACGTGCACTGGCTATTTCCATTGAATGTATCATAGCTCATAGACCAGTGCTCTTCACTGGGGGGGAGGGATAGCTCAGTGGTTTGAGCATTGGCCTGCTAAACCTAGGCTTGTGAGTTCAATTCTTGAGGGGGCCACTTGGGGATCTGGGGCAAAAATCAGTACTTGGTCCTGCTAGTGAAGGCAGGGGGCTGGACTCGATGACCTTTCAAGGTCCATTCCAGTTCTAGGAGATGAGATATCTCTATTAATAATTATCACTATTTTTGAAGTGGGGGCCACTTTGGCAAAAAGCCTTCAGTGTGAGAGCCACATCAACTACTAAATTAACACACTGCTTACTACTCCTTCACGATGTAATGTTACAGAGCCACTCGTGTCACTAAAATGAAGTCCACTTGTACAATAAAACGATACTCCTTTTATGAATAGTAACCAGGAAAATATATGGAATTAAAAAGGCACCTATGTGAGTAAACGTTTTAAAAGCAGAATAATGCAAAACTTCCTTTAACAACTGGATGAGTGAAAGTTTGCCTGTTCCTCCTTGACTTTGTTCATGCAGTATTTGTAATCTGTCATCGCAATCCTAGTAAGGCAGTCCAAATGTTCGTTGGTCAATTTGTTCCTCTGTTTTCTTTTCACAATATTCATGTTGAAAATGTGGATTCGCGGGTATATGTACTGACAGCATTTTTGGCACACGATGTTTCAGAGATGGGTATTGTGTATCAGGGACCATGTTCCAGAAATGATTAACACCTGTCTTAAGTTCAGACTTTATGATGTCACTTGTCACAATTTCACTCTCCAGTTTAGCACAGTCAGAACAAATGTCTGATAACTGGTGACAGTGATGTCACTGATATATGGAAGGAGTTCTCAATTAAATTAAAAACTCCTTGTACTCCATTACGTCTTTGAATCGAGACTCATATTCTACCCTCAATTCTCCCAACACTTGCACAAATGAATTTCAAAAGCTCGGGATTTCCTGAGGTGACTGCTCTGAGTTTTGAAAAGGGAACAAACTGCGTGTCAGGCTTGAATAATGTTGTAATCTTGTTTTGAAAAGCAGTTACGACATGCCACGTTACCTGAACATTTCTGTTTCCCTTGCAACTGGAGATTTAGCGCATTCAAATGGCAAGTGATGTCAGTCAAAAATGCCAGCTTAATTATCCACTCTGGATTTTCTAAGGGTATGTCTACACTTACCCGGTAGTTCGGCGGCGAGCGATCGAACTTCTGGGTTTGACTTATCGCGTCTTGTCTGGATGCGATAAGTCGAACCAGGAAGTGCTCGCCGTCGACTGCGGTACTCCAGCTAGACGAGAGGAGTACCGCGGAGTCGACGGGGGAGCCTGCCTGCCGCGTGTGGACCGAGGTAAGTTCGAACTAAGGTACTTCGAACTTCAGCTATGTTATTCACGTAGCTGAAGTTGCGTACCTTAGTTCGATTTGGGGGGTTAGTGTAGACCAAGCCTAAGTCTTTCTCCTTCTTCCCCTTGCTCCCAAGGAATTCACAAATCTGAGGAAGGAGACCCAAAAATCTTTCAAGGACCCTGCCACGAGATAACCATCTCACTTCATTGTGCATCACTAGATTGCCATATTCTGTCTTATATTCTTCCAGTAATGCTCGAAACTGCTGGTGATTCAGCGCTCTTGAAACAATAAAATTGACCCCCTTTATAACCAACTGCATGACACTTTGCATTTCACTATTTTTTAGTCTACCCACAAGTGCTTTTTGGTGTAGAATGCAATGAAACATGGTGAATTTGGGTATTTCCTTTCGTTTCCTCCTCAGACCAATCAATCCATTCTCCTTCCCTCGCATATTTGGTGCACCGTCTGTACACACGGAAGTTAGCTTTGTCCAGTCCAAGTTATTCTCAGCAATAAAATCGAGTAGGGCAGTCAAAATGTTTTCCCCTTTAGTTTGATCTCTCAAAGGTATTAAACACAGCAGTTCTTCCCGGAATAATTCTTCTTTGGGGAAACAAACCCAGACACACAATTGTGAGACGTCACACATATCTGTACTTTCATCCACCGCTATGCGAAAACACGGTGCTGCCAAAATATTTGCAGTTACGTTGTCAGATTTCTTTTCCAATTTCCTCCACCCTTCTTGTTATGGTTGTGTCAGACAGTTGCAGCTTTTATTTGCTATAGGATTGCATTTTTGTTATTGAAATCAGCATACGGGATTTCCGCAGAAGCCAGAAAACACTCTTTAATGATCTCAGCGTCAGTAAATGCCTTTTTATGTCTTGCTAAAATCCATGCGATTTCGAAAGATGCCTCTGTCAAACAGTCTGCAACGGACCTCGATTTCTGTATTATTTTTTTGCTGGCCTTTTAGTGAAGCAGCAAGTTGTTCAATTTTTCCTTAGGTTACTTCCAGGTGGGTAATTGTCACTGAAATTTGCATGTGCTGTTGCGTAATGGCATTCGAAATTGCTCCGCTTAAAAGCGGAACACGTCTGCTGCCCAATTAAACAAATAGGCTTCATGCATGTTTCATTAAGCACAAAGAATAACTCACCGGTCCTCTTTTCTTGAAACCTTCGGTTCCAGAGCACACACCTTTCTTTCTTTTTTTTTGGCTGGCTCTGGGAGGGGGATCAGGGCTGGGGCAGGGGCTTGGGGTGCAGGGGAGGGGATGGGGGGCTGGCCCCAGGTGGCCGCAGGGTGGGTGGAGGAAGAGAAACGCTGGTCCAGCATAGCTGGGCCTGATGTACTCATGCTACTCCTGGTCTTAATGCTGCAGAGCTGTTCAGAACCTGCCCGTTGAAGGGGGCGACACTTACCTCGGGCAGCCCCGGCCCCACATCACTCCCAGAAGGGGCCAATGCGTCCCTGTGGCCCCTGGGGGGGGGGCACGTGGCTCTGCACGCTGCCCCTCTCTGCAGGCACCTCCCCCACAACTCCCATTGGCCACAGTTCCTCGTTCCCGGGCAATGGGAGCTGCAGGGGTGGTGCTTGCAGGCAGGAGCAGTGCGCGGAGACCTCTGCTCCCCTGCCTCCCCTGCCTCCACTTCCGGGAGCGGCGTGGGGCCAGGGCAGGCAGGGAGCCTGCCTTAGCGGCAGGCCTGCTACACTGTCAGAGATCGCCGGAGATCGCGATTGACAGGGAGCCACACTTAGGGTCGATGGGAGCCGCCACTGGCTCGCGGGCCTTGCAATGAAGAACACTGTCATAGACTTGAAGGTCAGAAGGGATCATTGTGATCATCTACTCGGACCTCCTGCACAACGCAGGCCACAGAACCATTCCGGCCCCAGTGTAACTTAGAGCAGCCCCAGGGATACCCTAACTTACACCAGCTCTGCATTGCCCAGAGGCCACCAGAACTGTGTGCACTCTGGCCACAATCTCGGCAGAGCCCCCGATGCTGACCTCCCACTTGGGGTGTGCCCGGCTGGGGAGTTGCAGCTGCTTTCTGCTCCCTTCGCAAGAGCAGAGCTGGGCGCCAGGATCTGTATTAAAAATCTTTTGTCTCGTGGGAAGGCAATCACCCAATGCAGAGGAAGTGCGTCAATGATAATCGATGGGAGTGCTGGCCGGCTCCGTGGGCAAAAGAAGCCGTAGGGGCAAAAAACTTAACTGGCTTCAATACTGAGCTTGATAAGTTTATGGAGGGGGATGGCATGATGGGACTGCCTATGATGGCATGTGGTCCATTGGCGACTGCCAGTAGCAAAAATCCCCAATGGTTGGAGCCAGGACACAAGGTGGGAAGGGCTCAGAGTTACTACAGAGAAATCTTTCCCGGGTATCTACCTTGTGGGTCTTGCCCCCATGCTCAGGGTCTAACTGACCACCATATTTGGGGTCAGGAAGGAATTTCCCCCCAGGTCGGATAGGCAAAGACTCTGGGGGTTTGTCTACTCGGCAATCAGAGATGTGACTGCAGCCCAGGAAGAGGTACCCAAGGTGGCTTTGATCTACTTAGCTTGAACAACAATAGCCGCAAAGCTGTGGCAGCCCGGGCTGTCTGAGACCCGGGGTACATCCTGGGATGGCTGCTGCAACTTCATGCCTATTGTATGGCGCTAGCTCGGGGTGCATCTGCACATACTGCACCCACGTCGCTGACTGCAGAACTTTAGAACTGGCCCCACCAAGGGTGGTCGCCAGTGGCCCATGGGATCTAAAACTGTTATTAGCTGGGCCCGCACACTGCAGTCACCCCCTGAGTGGGAGGGATAACCCGGGGGGAGGGGATCAGTGTATAATTCTGTCTCAATGGCCAGCTCAGGTCTTGGCCTCTCTGCGGAGTTTCCCCAACAAGAGGCCTGACTACAGCCCTGTGTTCTTTGGAATGACACCACGAGCTGGCCTGGGGACACTCACGTCACGTATGCCACCAAAACAGCCAGAGTGGAGCCCGCTTCCCACCCCGCAGCCCTGGCTGGAAAGGGATGGCAGGAGCAAGGGGAGCTCATTGGTTAGCGAGTCCAGGTGCAGGGCCCGATTCTCACCATCCCCAAGGGGTCAAAGGCTAGAGCAGTGCCCTGAGGACCACTGAGAATCAGGCCCCATGTGTTTACAAAGCCAGTCTGCACTTTCCTGGGACCTTGTTTAATGGCTCACACAGGCCCCGGCCTCGCTGTGGAGAGTGGGAACAAGAACGCCAGCTGTAAGAGGGGGCCCTTCCAGCTTGGAGCCGGTGGCCTGCTCCCAGTCTCCTGAGCCACCAGCTTCCTGCACACACTGATATCACAGAGCTCATGAACAGTTTTTTGACCCCCTTAAAGGGTAGCGGTTGCGAGGTGGGATACTGGGCAGATTGCCTTCTTCTTCCCCATCTATTCCAGCACTGACCCTACAAGCCAGACTGTCAGCAGATGGAGCGACAAGAGTTTACACGAGCTGAGACTCAGGCTCGGGGAGTTTTAATGAGGAGTCAAAACACACCCGCAGAGCGGCAATCAGGGAGCAGAGCTAGGGGTATTTCAAGGAGAATGCTCCAGGCACTGTCATTTGGCAACTTCATCTGTGATCGCTAACCCAGTTGAGCAAGGGGTAGAGGGCAGCGCCAGCAGCAGAGAAACTTTTCAGAGGTATATTTAGATTTTGTTTGGGGAAAGAGGGTTGGTGAAAAATCTCCGTGTCTAAAATTGTCGGAATGGAAGCCAGCCTCTCGTAGGAAGCAGTACTTTACCTCCCGATGGTAAATCCGCTTAATTTTATAAGTTGGAGCTGCGGAAAGGTCAGGCTTGGAGACTACTTCTTTCCAGTCCCTTAGACAGAACAGTAGGCAAGAGTTTTCAATTATTAACACTCAACTTGCAAAATTGGAGCTCCTGCAGGCTGGAGCAATCAAACCCTGCGCCAGCCCCGCTCAAACTGCCTCTGGCTCATCGGCTTTCCCTCTGATCTCAGCTACCCTGAGCTATTTCATCAGGTCAGCGCACGGCTTTTCCCCTCGAACGCCGGCTTCACGTCGCACCTCCGCAGTTTAGTGCCAAGCTCCTATTATGCTGTGTGACAAAGTTCCTCCTCTATCTTGGTGGGTCCTGCGCTTATCGGCGGATTTTCTTTCCTCAGAGATTCACCATGTGGGTTGGGGAACAGCCCAGAGACCTTTCCCTCTGGAAGAACCCACAGTCCAGGTCAATTGGGAGGTTTGGGGGGAACCCGGGCCCGCCCTCTACTCCGGGTTCCAGCCCAGGGCCCTGTGGACTGCAGCTGTCTATAGTGCTTCCTGTAGCTGTCATGCAGCTGTTACAACTCCCTGAGCTACTTCCCCATGGCCTCCTCCAAACACCTTCCTCAGTCTCACCACAGGACCTTCCTCCTGGTGTCTGATAACGCTTGTGCTCCTCAGTCCTCCAGCAGCACACCCTCTCACTCTCAGCTCCTTGCGCTTCTTGCTCCCAGCTCCTCACACTCACACCACAAACTGAAGTGAGCTCCTTTTTAAAGCCCAGGTGCCCTGATTAGCCTGCCTTAATTGATTCTAGCAGCTTCTTCTTAATTGGCTCCAGGTGTCCTAATTAGCCTGCCTGCCTTAACTGGTTCTAGCAGGTTCCTGATTACTCTAGTGCAGCCCCTGCTCTGGTCACTCAGGGAACAGAAAACTACTCATCCAGTGACCAGTATATTTGCCCTCTACCAGACTCCTGTACCCCACTGGTCTGGGTCTGTCACAGCTGTTACAAAAGGCCAAATTTTCAAAAGTGGCCACTGATTGTGTCCACACAACTTGAAAGAGCAGCTCGTAGAGAAACCTCCCACATTCACTTACTTGGCCTGTCTGTGCTTACCCAGCACGGGCTGCTTCTCACTCTAGGGTGGGGCTCCACATATTTGTGAGTGGCCTGTTCCCCAAGTCTCCAGTTTTAGCGAGGGACAAAATAAATGTAGCAATTTCTTTGCACGCTGGACACCGCCATCACTTTCGACTTGTGCGCTTCCCCTCCCTTAGCATCCCTCTCCCGCGCTCAGCTCCAGACCTTCTCCCGTGGTTGGCCCTGGTCCTCTCCCCTTTCAAGTCCCTATTCAAATCAGTGCAAATTAGCCTCTCTGTGTTAATCTGCCAGCCAAATTATTATTACCGAGCAGCTAGGACCAGGATCCCACTGCAAACAGACGGTGCCTGCCCCAGGGAGCTCACAGTCTAACTTGTGCCATCCTTAAAGCATTTAAAATTAACCACGCCGCTGTGCCTCTGTGTTACGCATCCCCCCCGGTACCCTCGGCGCGTCGTCCCTGGAAACGATCGCTCACAGTCGCTCAGGGCACAGGGCACTAGTAGAATGACTGTTATAAGCCATTTGAATCCCTGCTTCGAGTGCAAAACTTGGCTCCGTCTGAACTACCGAGCTGTGACCGGCTCCGCCATTAATAATAAAGTTGCGCTAGGTGCTGGACACGCACATACAGAGATGTGGTCCCTGCCCCATGATAATAGGTCCAAACCAAAGCGCTTTGGATATGAAAGGTCATCTTCCCATTGACTTAATGGACTTTGGATCAGGCCCTAAGAAACAAGACAGACAGACAGTAACAGGCAGACAGCACAGAAGGAAAATGTCACACTGGCATAGCTAGATTGTTAGCTAGATTCTTTTTTATGCCCCCCCCCATCCTTCTGTTCAGATGCCTGAGCCAACTTGCTCCACCGTTGGTGAACCAATGTGCCCTCCTACCACCCTGTCCACTCCACAGCGATAGAGTCAGGCCCCCTGGGTGGCAGTGATGGGGAAGCACTGGGAGTTCCCTGGGCTGGAAGGAGAGTCAGTGTGTCTATTTTAAAATAAATAAATACCAGGATTTCCCACTGATCCTCCCCCTACCTAGCCACTGGACTCCATGGGAGAGATCCTCTGCTAATGTACATCAGAATCACTCTATTTATACTGGAATCCGGCCTCATTCATTCTAATGGAACTACTGATTTGCACCAGGCGGGGAATCTGACCCTTTCTATTTAAACCTGCACAGTGCATTGAACGTGCCACTGTAACGCCCCGTGGGGCCAATCCGGAGACGTGCAGAGCATCGGCTTGGCACGTGCCACTCTCATGGAAGTCAGCGGGCGGGTCGGGTACGCAGCCCCTTGCTGTGTTTGGTGGTGGGGGAAGCGATGGCTCCTGGAACAAGGTCACAGCGACAGCAGACGGAGATGGGCTGGCACTGGGATGTCAATCTTTCCAGCGCTGCCCTCCTCCAGGCAGCTTCCGGCTCTGCCGCTTGCAGAGAGCAGCTCTTGCGGTGAGGCATAGCCCTGTGCTAAGCTGGCTGCTTAGCCTGGATGAGACTCGACGGGGAGCCACGCGGGTGGGGGATTTTAATACCGATCCCTCTCTAACTGCTAGGCAGAGGGAGAGCTCGTTGGCTGTCGATATCGCCCCGCTGTGATAAAGCTTAAGAAGCTGCGTTGCGGATGCCGGCTGCTGGCACATGCTGTAAACATTTCCAGCGTGAAGAGAGACATGGGAGCTCAGGGTGGTTCCCACTGAGACAGTTCCTGGCTCTGTCCCTTCTAGGAACACTCTTAGGTGATACAATCTACGGCCCGCAGTGGAATCAAACACACATTGTTCCCTGGCAGAATAAGGCACCCATGGATTAAAAGATGTGTACTACAGGGATGCCCTGGGCTATACACAGCTAAATGGACACAAAAGAGTAATAGTAGCCCAGCTGTATGGGACCAGTATGTGTATAGGAGGGTGTTTCTCCCCTTCCCCTGTGGATTTTGAATGGGCCACACCTGTTTGACTTGCTTGTTCAGGTACCTCTGAAACACCTGAGGAGAGATTGGGTATAAACGTAACTTGAATTGTAGCTTGGCTGTAAATCTGTTGAGGGAAGGTCCAGATCAGGACTGAGATGCACTGCCAGAACAGAAGAAAGGCCACACTGGGTTGGACCAATGGTCCATCCTGCCTAGCATCCTGTCTCTAACAGTGGCCAATGCCAGATGTTTCAGAGGAAGTGAATAGAACAGAGCCATTTATCAAGGGATCCATCCCTTGTTGTCCAGTCCCAGTTTCTGGCAGTCACAGGCTTAGGGACACCCAGAGCATGAGGTTGCATCCCTGACCATCTTGGCTAATAGCCATTGATAGACCTATCCTCCATGAGCGTCTCTAATTCTTTTTTGAATCCAGTTATAGTTCTGGCCTTCACAACATCCCCTGGCAATGAGTTTCATGTGTGCTGTGTGAAGTACTTCCTTATCTTTGTTTTAAATGTGCTGCCTATTAATTTCCATCCTTTAGTTCTTGTGTTATTCAAAAGGGTAAATAACGCTTCCCTATTCACTCTCTCCACACCACTCATGATTTCACCAACCTCTATCATTCATATCCCCCCCTTAGTCGTCTCTCTTCTAAGCTGAACAGCCCCAGTCTTTTTAATCTCTCCTCCTCCACCAGCGTGGTGGAAGAACCCAGAGCTGGAAGAGCAGACAGCACTGCAGATCAGGAAGGAGGAGCATCGGTAGAGCTGGTGGATGGGCATGAAAGCCAAGGATGCTGCAGGTTATGAACGAGAAGAGAGCAGTGTGGGGACACATTGCAGGCATTGCTGCATGGGGGTGCAAGCATGCAGTGTTGGGGATGGTGCGAGTCAGGATCGAGATACATTTGCTGGGCTGCATGGGAGGTGGAGCTGGTCAGAGAACTCCAGCAGAACTATATTCCATTGGGTTGAGTTTGCCAGAATTTCATTTTTGAAGAAAACCGGGGGGGGGGGGGGGTTCAGGTTTTGTTCCCATTCAGAATGAAGCCAAAGTTCGAAATCTCACCATCCTTCATGAAACAGAAGGTCTGTCCTTCGCCCGACTCCAGCAGAAGGCCCAGGACTGGACTGGCAGGGGGTGCTGCAAGTCAGGAGCAAGGGGCATTGGCAGAGGCCTAGGACTGGACCAACAGAGGGGCGCTATGGGCACTGTGGGGGAGAGGAGCGGATGACGATCGAACTGCAGTTGCAGAACAGCGAAGGGGGTAAGGGAGAATGGGACACGGCAGCTCTTGTCTGCACTAAGCCTGATGCTCACATCTTACTTCCGTGGGACCCGAACATTTCCTCAAACTTTTATTTGCACAATATAAAAAAGCCAAAGGAAAGAGGGAGCCCGGCAGGCTCACTGCTCAGACAGCTGCCACCGTGGCACTAAACCCCAGCCATCCTCCCTCTGCTCTAGCAAACGTGGTATGCCCGAAGAGCTACAACCATCAGCCCAGAGCACGCTTTCACTCTGATCAGCATGACATGGCCCCAAGCAGAGGAGCGTGTGTCCTCATGCATAGGCTCTATCTCAGGGGCTGTTTCTGGTGACATGAAATACGCCTCTCTTGTCGCACTCTCTGGATTAGACTGGCATCTGAACTCTGAAACTGCAGCTGTACACACTTAGAGCCATTGGGTCTACGCCGTATTCCTCCTAGAGCAGTGGTCCCCAACCTTTTCCGTGGGGCGGGCGCCGGACGACTAGCCGCCGAGGACCGTGGCCGCCGGACAAGCAGCTGCCGAAATGCCGCCGTGAAGCAGCGTCATCAAGAGGCGTCGCTGCCGAAATGCTGCTGAAATTCGGCGGCAGCGCTTCTTGACGTTGCCACTTCTCGGCGGCATTTCAGCGGCTGCTTGTCCGGCGGCCAGTAGGCGGGCGCACATGGCGCCCACGGGCACCGCATTGGGGACCCCTGTCCTAGAGCCATTTCAGCTTCATTCCTTCTCACTCAGCTGGGCTTTTCTGTACTGCAGCAAATCTGACAGAGCCAGGGAAACTGGCAAATCATTGAGGCTCTGTTCTGGGATGTTTAGCTAGATTGTTTAGCAAAAGTAGTTAACACATATTTCAAGGGACAATTCCAGGTGAATGGTGTTAACTACTTGTGTAACTACTTATGCTAAACAATCGGTTCCACCTTGCCTTTAGCTGTGACACTCTGAGTATGTTTCCCAGACCTCACAAAGAGCTCTGTATAGCTCAAAAGCTTGTTCTCCCCAACAGAGGTTGGTCCAATAAAAGATATTGCCTCACCCACCTTGTCTCTCTAATATCCTGGGACTGACAGGGCTACAACACCACCCCATACAGAGGAGGAGAGGAAGCTGGGACACAAAGGAAGAGTTGCCCAAGGCCATACAGAAGCTCAGTGGCAGAGCCGGGAATACAGCCCAGTTTGTGGGATTACCAGCCTGTTGGCCAAACCATTAGACCATACTGCCTCTCTTATTCTGCATGACTGCTCTGAGACTGTTCTATTTGAAGTAGCACTGCCATTCTCTCTAGGTACTGAGATAGAAACGTTATTTATTTCTGGCTGTTTAGACTGATCTCATTAATGTATGCCATCTTGTGGGTATACTCTATGAGCTCTTTAGTAAAATCATTACTGTATTAATGAGACCTAACTCAAAGCCGCTAAAAATGACTTTAAAAGAATATGTCTACATTCCTACGGAGATGGGGCAAACAGGACATATTTGTAAAGTTACATTTAGTCAAATCAAACCGGAACTCATTAAATACAGCAGAATAATTCACTGAACAAAATCTCTCCAGTTAAATGTGACTGATTTGGGGAACCTGAGCTTGTTTGATTGGAAACAGCTTATTTGTAGTCCGATTTATGATGATTTATTATTTGTTTTATAGTAGCACCTAGGAACCCTCGTCAGGGACCCCATTGTATGGGGTTTATGTGACAAAGTAAAAACATGAACAGAAAATAATAATCATAATAATAATAAGGAGATATACCTATCTCATAGAACTGGAAGGGACCCCGAAAGGTCATCAAGTCCAGCCCCCTGCCTTCACTAGCAGGACCAAGTACTGATTTTGCCCCAGATCCCTAAGTGGCCCCTAGGTGGAGAGCTTCTGACCGCTCCGTGTGAAGGGCCTTAAATGGAGAAGGGTTCATTAAAACTGAAGCTAGACCAGGGGTGAAAGTAGGCCGGTACAGGTGGATACGGCGTACCGGTAAGAAGCTGGTATGGACCCATACGCAGCCAACGTTAAAGCGCTGCCGCGGCAGCGGCCGGAGCCCCGGGACCATTTTAATAGCCGCTGGAGCCCCAGGTGGCACAGGCCAGGCAGCACGGATGGGCTGGCTGGAGGAGGCTGACCCCCAGCCCCGCTCCTTCCGCCCGAGGCCCCGCCCCTTCCGGAGGCCTGGAGCCGGGCCCCCGTACCGGTAAGTGTTTAATATTACTTTCACCCCTGAGCTAGACAAATTGAGACTACAGATAAGGCACATTTTTAACAGGGAGGGTAATTAACCACTGGAACAACTGACCTCGGGAGGTGGTGAATTCCCTTTAAGTCAAGACGGGATGTTTTTCTAAGAGATCTGCTATAACTTGAGCTAGGGTTACCATATTTCCACAATCAAAAAAGAGGACACTGGGGGGTGGGGGGCGCGCTCAATGGGTAGTGATCAATGGCTCCATGTCTAGTTGGCAGCCGGTATCAAGCGGAGTGCCCCAGGGTTTGGTCCTGGGGCCGGTTTTGTTCAACATCTTTATTAATGAACTGGATGATGGGATGGATTGCACCCTCAGCAAGTTCACAGATGACATTAAACTGGGGGGAGTGGTAGATACGTTGGAGGGTAGGGATAGGGTCCAGAGTGGCCTAGACAAATTGGAGGATTGGGCCAAAAGAAATCTGATGAGATTCAACAAGGACAAGTGCAGAGTCCTGCACTTAGGAAGGAAGAATCCCATGCACTGCTACAGGCTGGGGACCAACTGGCTGAGCAGCAGTTCTGCAGAAAAGGCCCTGGGGATTACAGTGGATGAGAAGCTGGATATGAGTCAGCAGTGTGCCCTTGTTGCCAAGAAGGCTAACAGCATATTGGGCTGTATTAGTAGGAGCGTTGCCAGCAGATTGAAGGAAGTGATTATTCCCCTCTATTCGGCACTGGTTAGGCCACATCTGGAGTATTGGGTCCAGTTTGGGCCCGCCCACTACAGAAAGGATGTGGAACGAAAATGATTAGGGGGCTGGGGCACATGACTTACAAGGAGAGGCTGAGGGAACTGGGGTTATTTAGTCTGCAGAAGAGAAGAGTGAGGGAGGATTTGATAGCAGCCTTCAACTACCTGAAAGGGGGGTTCCAACGAGGGTGGAGCTCAGCTGTTCTCAGTGGTGGCAGAGGACAGATCAAGGAGTAATGGTCTCAAGTTGCAGTGGGGGAGGTCTAGGTTGGATATTAGGAAAAACTATTTCGCTAGGAGGGTGCTGAAGCACTGGAATGGGTTACCTAGGGAGGTGGTGGAATCTCCATCCTTAGAGGTTTTTAAGGCCCGGCTTGACAAAGCCCTGGCTGGGATAATTTAGTTGGTGTTGGTCCTGCTTTGAGCAGGGGGTTGGACTAGATGACCTTCGGAGGTCTCTTCCAACCATGATATTCTATGATCAGTCCAGGAATCTCCACCACAAATACAAGACTTTAAACAAACTACAATTTTACAGTTCATCTCAGTTAATCACAGAGTCTATGTTCCGAAATGATCTCCTCAGAATTGCCGATGGAGGAAAACAATGTCTGATTGGCATTCCATTACTACACAGCTAAGCCATGTGTAATACAAAACAAAACAAAACAAAACAAAAAAACCCAAAACCAGGCTTGATGGAAGGATTTGATTCCGTTTTCAAGCTAGACTAATTCAAAACCCCACTCCTTCTATAAATCATAGCAAATCTTCTTTGTAAAAAAAATATATAGCCCGAGTCCATGTAAGGTATCAGATCTATAATTTATGCCGATTCCCCATTAAATTGAAGGACAAGTGAGGGGAACTCACAGCTGCCACTGCATGTTATAGCTCACACTGCCCCATAATGAACATCTTCACAGTGATTAAGGAATCACAACCACATCCTGGGAAACGTTCAGTGTGTATGTTTCCATTAGAGATGGGCCCATCCAAATCCGAGATGCCAAGCCCTATTTCACCGCTGCCTCCAACCGGTGCAAAGAAACAAAGCCCCAGGACAGAGGCCGGAATGGGAAAGACACTTTCTGCTTCTGCACCAGGCCCTGGGGAATGAGCACGTAGCAGTGATCAATATTGCACAGGTATGCCTGCTCCCATCTGTAGGTACATGTGCACCTACACCAGGGTTTTCCCCCGGCCAGTCTGGGTTTCGTCTTGTGGATCCGGGTGCCCTTCGACAAGCCCTTTGTCGGATTTGTTTTCAATCGGGGGCGGGGCGGGGGGAGGGAGGAAGGGAGAAGAGGTGGAGCAGGGGGTGGGGCCTTGGGGTCCAGTAAGCTGTCCTTAGAAAGGTGGTAACCCTAGCATACACACATTTCTGCTTATATGCACACACACACAGACGGACACACTCACATGTGCACATTTCACCATGCACACTCAGACCTGTGCACACACCTATGTACACTCGCACGTTCATACACCCCCCCCCCCACACACACACACTCTCTGACACACACACGCATGCTCACGTGCAATGTCCCACACAGGGCGGGCATTAGGATTTAGGGGCCAGTAGCAAATTGTTTTTGCATCTTCTCTCCTTCCCAATTAATCCCCTTAATCTCTCCACCTCCACTAATCCCCTCAGAATTTCCTCTCTGATCCTCCCCCCCTCCATTTCCTTTTCCTCATCCTCTTCGTACTCTTTCCCCTTGTTCCATGGGCCAGAGAGGCAGGGCAGGCTTTCTAATTTCCCCTTCACAGGGTGACAGGCAGGCTAGGGGAAGTCCTGCTGCCCATCTTGTATCCTAGAGCAGCACAGTGTGCACTGATGTTTGCTCTGCTATCTGTGCCTGCAAGCACTCACAGCTGCATGAGCCCCCCCCTCAATGCACTTAGCAGCACCGCTCATTAAATTTGGGACTGCCCCCTAGCTTGGGGGGATGGGCAGGGCTGTGGGTTTAATAGGTCCCGCAAACCAGGCAGCAACGTTCGTTCTTCCCAGCAACCCTGCGTGTATGGGTTTGACAGCGAGACCTTGTTCAAATCCCCTGGCAGGCAGGGGAGATCACCGGCTCCCTCCTCTGGTCCGCTATCCTCCCATCCACATCTATGGCTCTAATCAAACTGGTATGTTTTGCAAAATATAAAATAAAAGCGGCAAGTAAATCGTGCTGCTGGTTGCTGCGGGAATATGCCACACGTAGTCCACACATGCAGCCCACCCCAGCTGGGCTTTATGGCGTATGTCTCACAGCGGCACGTTGCAGGCTAACAAGCTACAGGAAATCCAGGTAGTGCCGAGGCCACAGAGAAATGTAGCAACCAGGTGGTGCTGCGCAGTCAGTCACACACAGAGAACGCTTTGGGCGTGAGAACCTGATGGGAGGGAACTTGGGGAAATGCACAAGGGGATTGTTAATGTGTGCCTAGAGAACTGGCAAGGAGGGGCGAGGGTTTGTGGGCCCCAGCCAATGGCCCCAGTCTGGCAATCAGAGCCATGTGTGGGGACCTGGCTGCAGGAGTTCTTTGGGGAGCCCCTTTCTTATTGATTAGGCACTTTACAGACAAAGTAAGACAGGGCTTATCCGGGCTCTACTGTGGCCAGATTTTCACAAGTGCTCAGCACCTTGGGTGCTGGGCACTTGTGAACACCTAGCCCTGGATGTCACTCAGGCCATACTTGCACTAGTGAAAACTGGCACGCAAGCCCGTTTGTGGTACGTCATGAGCTGCCCACAACTCTTGCCCCATTGGTATTGGCTGAGAGCCAGGGGATACAGCCCACTAAGTGAGCATGACCCAACCAGGTAGGGGACAGGGAGGCCAGAAGATGACTTGACTCCATCTATCCCTTGGCGAGACTCAGTTTGCATGGCCCATAAAGCTGCCACCCTGATGGAACCAGAGGAGTGACTGTAGTAGCACCTCGGGGTGAAGAGCTTCTCAAGCACATCTGCTCCCCATGGGCACAGGGGCAAAAGCTGCATCTCCCTGCATCCCTGGGAGTTGAATCGGGCCCGTACACTGTGCATACAGCTTGTCCGAAGCAGGGAAAGACTAGAAAGGGGTTTGCTGCGAGATAAGCATCCAGAATAGGTGATTAAGGGGATGCAGTTATATTGATGGGAAGATGCAAGAGAACAAGCCAAAAGCATCTATGTAAGGTGTGTAGACATGCTAGTATCTGAGCACCTCCCATGTTTTAAGTAGTTATCCTCACACACCCCACCCCTGTGATGCAGGGCAGTGCTATTATCCCCACTGGACAGATGTGGGCACTGAGGCATACATAGCCTAAGGGAGTTAGGAACCTAGGTGCTTTTGACGATCCCTCTGGGCACCTACCGGCATCCGTTTATCACTTAAATCCCTTTAGAAAACTGGCCTTAAGCGACTTGCCCAGAGTGACACAGGGAGCATGCGGTAGAGCAGAGATCTGAACCCAGGCCCGTGCCCTCCCCGCTGAAATGCAGCACAGCAAAGCAGCTGGGGATTTGTCTTTGCCTTTGTTGGGGCCCTTTAGAACGTCACTATACGAGAGCAGCGTGAGAAACCCCTTTGCAAGGCCTGCATTTTTTAAACCCCGATGCAATGGTGTCCCAAAGGGTGGACAGATTACACCACACTCCGCGTTGTTTTGATGCACCTAGGTCGCACTGCATAGACATCGATCTTTTTACCTCCTCTATAGTTCATAAAGTGTAAGGTGGAGCTGGGGGCTGTGAACATGTGTTGGCAGTTAGCTCATAGGGCCATTCTTCAGGAACAGGCACTGACATCTTAAAAGCTTCAGCAGAAATCCCCGAACAATTAAGAGGCATCTTCTTTGCATTCCCTTGCTATCTGAGCCATTATGCATTAGAGTCACAAGCTGAGAAGTACATGTTGATCCTGACAGAGAAAGCTACGATGAATGAATAATGGAGCGCCGACAATATATAACTTTCAGGCTCGGCAGTCATAATTCAATCCAAACAGTAATATCTGGACGTTTTCATGGAAGATGTAAACGGCAGTTAAATATGAAATAAAAGAACCCCAGACATTTTATTTTATATTTGCAGTTCTGCATCTCCTGACTCAAAGCAGGGTAAAGAAACCACCACCAGGCAATAGAGGAAAAGTTTAAATACAAATTAATCTGCCCTGTTACGTGTCGGCAGCACAGTGCTGGCATTATGAAAGTTCAGTGTATATTAGGAAGTATATATTTTCCAGTGTAGTTTTGCTTCCCCTTGTATTGAAGAAATTGACATTCAGTGCTTGCGGGAACAGATTTCTATCTGTATTTATCATCTTTTATCATCCGATCACTGTTCTCCCCTCCACATTTCTTTGTCGTGGTGAGATTTTTCCCCAAACAGATGCCCACAAATTGGTTGTGCTGTTAATATGCTTTCTTTAAAAAAAAAAAAAAAAAAAAAAGCCAAATATACACCAATTATTGGTCCAATAAAAATAGGTTTCCCCCCACTCTACAAACACTGAGCAGAGAACCTGCCCCATTCCAAAGCCTTCTTGGTGCCCTCAAGACGTAACCAGCATCTGTGTCACTGAAGACGACTGAAGCTCACTGCATTGCTGAGATGCTTTCCCTTCTTTTTAAGACGTGCAAGAAAGGCTTTGAACGGTATCTGTGTGCCTTAGATAACAGCAAGGACCAGGCTTTTGGCTGGAACATGACACGAATGGTACAACATGTATTTTGATTTTGCTAGAACAGGTGGAGATGATGCATGTTTCTTTGTTAAATGGTTCTAAAACTCGCTAATTAAGAGATGACACACAATCGCTCCCCACCCCCAATCTATGGCTTGGCCAAAATTTTCCAAAATTCCTTGTAATTTTGGGTTCCCAGCTTGAGATGCCTTAAAGGGGTTTGAGTTTCAGTAAGATCTGAGCACCTACCCTCTTTAGTTCAGGCCCCTTTAAGATGGCTCAAGTTGGGTGCCCCAAATCACTAAGTACTTTGGAGAATCTTGGTTATTCTTAGAACTGGTTGAAAAATGGGGCTTTTTTTCCTGCAGAAAATTTAGATTTTGGGGGGGGGGGGGGCAGAAATTGTAGATAAAATTGGAGGTTTTTGGTCAAAAACTGAAATATTTTGATTTGGAAATGCCACCGTGGTGCCTCATGGGAGTTGTAGTTCCGATTTCTCATGCTCCTATTCTCTCTATAGGTAGAGCTCTTCGGTTGAGCACATCTCCAACGATACTCCACACACACTCCCTTGGACAGGCAAAGCAGTGCATTAAGGGAGTCCCTGGCCACAGTGCCTCATGGGAGATGTAGTCCAGCTGGAGAGCCCCACCCGTACAGGAGAAAGGGGATGACATGAGGCCAAGTAGCATCATTTCCAAATTGAAACGTTTTGTATTTGGGGCATTTGTTTTTTCTAATGAAAACCTGAAAATTTTCACAAAAAGCATTTGCAGCTGAAAAATACAATTTTCTGTTGAACAAACAGTTTCAATGCCAGATTTTTCAACAGGCTCCAGTTATTATGGCCCAGGTTTCTGAGAACCTGGATTTATCATATTAATGGCCAAATCTTACCTACTTTGCTTCCATCAATGGACCCATTGATAGCAATGGGGCTACTTATGGTTAAGCTCATCTCTGTGCAGAGGGCTAGCACAATGTCCCTATGCACAATTAAAGTCCCACGGAAGCACTCAAAATGGTTTAATTCCAAAGTAAGTGGTGCATGGCCTTGTGCTGCTCCTCTCCACAGCGATGAATTTCACCCCCCTGCGAGTAAGGCAAGCGGCATTGGGCCATAACACCTCTGTAGTACAGCAAGTAGCTAGCAGCTTTATTGTGCTATCTGGCTGCAGGGAACTAATTAACTAAAGTCTCAAAGCCAAATGTGTTTCTTTTACACCAGAGGAACATCCTCCAACGCAAGTCCTCCTCCTCTATCCCCCTCTTACTCCCATGCCTCCCCTCTAACCTTGGCTTAATCCTGGACCTCTCTGGGTCAGATTCAGCCCTGGTCTAAGCAGATGCTTTCTGGATGGAATTGCTCCTGTTTACCCTAGGACTGAATTTGGCCCTCCTTTGCCTCCCACCTGTCTGCAAATCTACTTCTCTTCACCTCTGTGACATTGCCCATGTCAGCCACTGCCTTGCCCACCACCTCCTATGGGAGCCTTAGGCTACGTCTACACTACCCGCCTGAATCGGCAGGTAGAAATTGATCTCTCGGGATCGAATTATCGCATCTCGTCGGGATGCGACATTCGATCCCCGAATCGGCGCTTGTACTCCACCAGGGCAGGTAGGAGTAAGTGCCGTCGATGGGGGAGCCGCGGAGGTTGATTTGCCGCCGTCCTCACAGCGGGGTAAGTCGGCTCCGATACATCGAATTCAGCTACGCTATTCGCTATGACATGGGCCTGGTCTCTCCATTCCAGCCCCCGCATCTCTGCTCACATTACCTCCACTTCAACACTCATGGTATTCGTGCTCTCTCCTCTGCTGCTCCTGCCATCTGAAACAGCCTGTCTGCTTGTCTTCACCTCATTGACTTTTCATTTATTTCCAAATTTCATATCATTCCTTCTGCGCTTATGTCTCCTTCTCTCTCACTAGCCTTAGGACCGAGCACTTTAATTTGTTCCCCATGCACTGTTTCTACACCACTGCCTTCTCTAATGGACACCGTTGAGCATGTACTGACCCGCAGTACTTAATTCTCTAAATTGTTTTCAGATGCAGTTTGCATGTAAGATAATACCACTGATCTGAACAAAATGGGCTGGGATTGGTGAGAACCCAAAGTGAGTTCACCAATCAGCAACTCACTCACTTCTACGATTATTTATTATTTGCACCATGGCAGTGCCTAGCAGCCCCAGTAATGGAGCAGGACCCCAATGTGCTAGGTGCTGTACAAACATAGAAGAAAAAGACATCCTCAGTAGAAGAAAAGATACAATAGGTGGATATAGACAGATGGGGGACCACGAGGAAACAATATTGGTCAGCATGCTAGGCAATGGTTTCAGCCCATCTTTAGACATCAAGGCAGATGTCCCAATATTTGGGTCTTTGTCTTATATAGGCACCTATAAGCCCACCCCCCACTCCCTGTCCCGATTGTTCGCACTTGCTGTCTGGTCACTCTACTCCCAGTATATTGTTATTGCTGAATTATGTATTTTACAGTAGCAGCTATCATACTATGAATCATAGAATCTCAGGGTGGGAAGGGACCTCAAAAAGTCATCTAGGCCAACCCGCTGCTCAAAGCAGGACCAATCCCCAGACAGATTTTTGCCCCAGATCCCTAAATGGCCCCTTCAAGGATAGAACTCACAACCCTGGGTTTAAGCAGGCCAATGCTCAAACCACTGAGCTATCCCTCCCCTCACATGAGACGGCCCAGCTGGTGAGATAAGACCATGTTCTAATGACTAGCCCATCAAAGGAGCACAGAGAGGTGAATGGATTTGCCCAAGGTCATGGGCAAAGCCAGGAACAGAACCCAGGTCTCCTGAACCCAGCACCCTATCCTCCAGGTCAGACTGCCTCAGGTGGCTTTTAATGGCCACTGAGTACGACTATCCACCACCATACGTGAAGTAGATTATAGAAACCAATTTTCTGCAAACACTGTAGCAGTCCCAGTGGATGGATAGGCCAGACAAAGGGGAAAGATGCACAGAGTGGTAAAGGAACTTGCTTACAGCCACACAGCAGAGCAGTGTTAGAGCTGGGACCAGAACCCACATACAGTGAACACAATGCCTCATCCACTAGACCACATTTCCTCCCCATCGAAGACGTATCGATATCTATTGTGATACAGCCGAGGCATATAAGCTGCTCAAAGAGAAGTTGCAAAAAGCAGACTTTTCAGCGGCAGCAGTTGAAGAAGCGACAGCAAAACCAGGCAAATAATTCAATCCATTTATCAAAGGGCTCATCAGCCCCATTTCAAGACAGGTGAGACAATAGTAAATACAGAGCAAACAAAGTTAATCTGCAATTTGGAACATTTTCCATCAGAACAGCCCCGCGAGTTGTCCCCAGAGCTTTGTTTCTTTCTACGTTTCTTTGCCAGCAGACTGTGGAAGGCTTGTTAACTGTACAATTACCCCTTTCACAAAAGGACAGTATTTTACCAATCAGCTTTTCTCAGGAATAACCTTTGCTTTCAAAAAATCAAAGGGTTTTTCTAATGATTTAGAGTCTATAGTTTTTATGGAGGGGGGAAGTGGAAAAAGCAACACAGGTCTTTAATTCTGTCCAGATAAGAGAACGGTACTAAATCACTTCCAAAAGGAGAGCAAAGGTTAAGATAAGGGCCTATTCTGTTCAAAAGGATCTCAATAATTCCATTAGCAGGACCGGGAGAGAGAACAAGTAAAAAGCAAGCAGCTGAAGTAAAGATAGTGCAAAATATATTTTCCTGAGAGTTTAACATAAATTTTGTTTCAATGGAATTAGAAAGAATATTCTTAACGAATGGGCTTCTTTTTTTAAAAAAACCAAAAAGACATGAAAAGCCAGCACAAAGACTTATTGCCCAGTGAAAACCTCTTAAAAGGTTTGCCCATAAACTCTCCGCTGTCTGCTTGTGACACTTATCCATTTGGTCTATTGTGAAGCTACCGCGGACTCATTCACCCCCTCCCTCCCCTCTTCCACCACACACACACACACTTCGGCTGTCCGCCTAGCGCTTCTCAGGCAGGTTTCGATGTCTGTTGATGTAGACAAGTTTGGAAAACTGGAAACGGCAGACCTGGGCCTTTCGGGATGGGGAACATGGAAAGGGTGAGGTTATCCTGGGCAATTGTCAGAAGGTGCTTGACATAGAGCTGGTGGAAAACTGAAGAAGTGAGGTTCTTACCCACGAAAGCTTTTGCTCCCAATACTTCTGTTAGTCTTAAAGGTGCCACAGGACCCTCTGTTGCTTTTCACTGTTAAAACTGATTTTTCAATGGGAAATTAGGTTTTTGATTCTGTGATTTCTTCTCCTCCTCCCTCCCCCCAAGAAGTTTCTGCTTCTCACAGAAAATGTTGATATTTTGTCAACAAAATGAAAGCCAAAATATTTGGGTTTGGTTGAAATTTTTCATTTTTTTTGGCAGAAATAGTTTGACGAAAAGACAAAAATCTGTGAAAGATTAAAAAAATATATTTTTTCTTTGGTTGAAGTTTCCCCATTTTTCGACTGGCTCTAGTCTAGAGGCTGCCAACCCCATGCCCAAATCTCCAACACCCTTGCTTCGGGGCCCAATTGTTCAGACACAAAACCCATAGACGACACACATAATAAAGACATTGGATGGCTGGAGCTGGCTGCAGTCCCCAAAGGCAATACACCACTCATTTCCCTTTCCCTAGAATCCCCTTCCTGGTGTACCCTGCACAGTCATAATAGCCTTTCCAGGCTGCTGTGTTACCTTGTCAGACCATCTAAGAGCTCGTCTACACATGAAAATGAATCTGGAATAAGGTAGGGTGTGAATTTAGAGTGGATTAGCTATCCCAGATTAACTCCACATGCGGATGCTTTTATCCAAATTACTGAGCTTAATCCACAAGTGGGTACATGTGGATGGCAATATCTAGCTCTTATGTAGCACTTCATATCCATAGATCTCATCGTGTTTTGCAAAGGAGAAGGATCATTCGTCTCATTGCGCTGGGGTGCAGAGCAGTGCAGAGACATGCCCAGGCCAGTGAGAACAGAACCCAGCACTTCAGAGCCCAGTGTCCTACCCACTAAGCCAAACTGCCTTCTCCACAAAGAGCCTCATCACACAAACCCTGCCGAAGGGGAAGGGACAATGCCATTCCCTGGCCTCATGGGGATGCAGTGACTGGTCGCTCTGTGCATCCCTGAGGAAATGGATCGCCCCAAAAGACGTGTGTGCATTGAGGCCCCACCCCCCAAACCAAGACCACTGAGCTAGGCGGCTGCCCCATTGCAGGAGGTGGTGATGTCTATGCACTCACCGTGGGCAACGGGAACTGGGGGAAGCACTGTACCCATCCTGTGTCACGTCAATAAAGCCGGTGCTGAGTAAGGGGAACAGCTCTGTTAAGTGACTCGGTTCAGAGCCGATGCCAGATTCACCAGGGGCATAAGTAGATGCTACTCCTTGGAAGGCATTTGAATTGCTCCAACCTATGCTAGTGTAACAGACCCCAGTTGTCAGCGGGTGGGATTGAACCAGGGATCTCTGGAGCTTAGTGCATGAGCTAAAAGCCATCTGGCTGTTAGTTAAGGCTGTAGAGCAAACTCATTTTATTTCGCTCTCTCGCTAAGTGGTCTCAGTGTCACTAGATGGGCCAGAACACCACACTCGGCAGGTGTGTGGGTTACATACTTCCCCTAGCTGAGGAAGCACGTTCCGAGCTTCAGAGACATCCCAGACGAGCCTCCACTTATAATGCCGACAACTTAGCTCAGGCTGTAGAGCAGACTCATTTAACTCTCTCTAAGTGGTCTCGGTGCCACTAGATGAGACAGAACTCCACCCCCAGGAGGTGTGTGGGTTACATCAGCAGTGGTGTGGGCTCTGAGAGGGATGAACTGGGATCTAAAGCACCAAACTTGCCAGGTTTTCCCCCCACATCTGATCAGTGAAAACATGGTAGCAGGTCTTTCTTAGATTGAATGATCCCAGAGCAGGGATCACGTCTCCTCCATAGTCTATAAAGCACCAAGAACATTGCTGGAGCTTGATAAGTTAATCATAAAACAGTTAAAAATAAAAAACAACAAAATTACAAAACAACAAAATAATAAGCTCTGGGACTCTTCACATGTTTCAAAAGCATTGGCTTTGGGAAGGAAGAGATATGACCCAAATCATGGGTTCTCAAACTGTGGGGTTGCTACCATCCTGCCCTACCCATCTTGGCAAGTGGTGGATGGGAGGGATCAACCTGGCTAGATGGGATGGTGTGGCCGCAGTATGGAATAATAGAATAATAAAAGAATAGAAACAGTTGAGAACCACTGATCTAAAGCACTGGTATAAGTAAGCAAGGACTTGTATTGTTTCAGGCAAAAAGCTCTTTCCCTGTATGTCGCAAGCATGCCAGGCTATCAGGCAGTGGTCTTTATCAGGCAGTGATTGTATCTTCATTACCGTGGCTGTTTATTGTCCTTGCATTATCTCCAGTAGGCCTTTACTTTATACAGGTGGATGGATTCCACAGTACCTCTGCTTCAGTCAACACAGCAGTCAGGCATAGCCGGTGTTTCGGAAAAGCAACACACACCAATTTTCATGGGCAGCATTCATGTTAGTGAGAACGGCCCGGACCTTTGCAGGATATAAGAGCCAGATTTTTGTAGCATCAGGCTCACAATCTAGGTACACTTCTTTTTGCCTGCACAGCCGCAGGTCTACTTTTGCGTACTCAGCTGACACAAGTGTGCATGCAAAATCTGCATGAAGGATTTGTATATGCAGTTGCAGTATTTGCAAGTGAAAAAATTTCACATGCAAGAGTGCGCAAGGAAAGGCATGTGGGCCCAGATCCTCAAAGGTATTTAGGTTCCTAACTTCCACTGAAATCAATGGGAGTTAGGAGCCTAAATACTTTTGAGGAACTAGGCTGTGGTTCTCTACTTTTATATTATGAAAATTAGGTCCCAGAAGTATCCCAAGATAGCTCCAGGACTGATGGAACAGTGTTAGCTGGCACCTCATTGTGATATGACCAGGACCGCTCGGGGATGGGGGGCTGCAAAAGGGGCAGTTTGCCCTGGGCCCCCTGTTTGAGGGCCCCCCGAAATCAAGTGGCATTGTGGTCTGGTGCACGGAGTCGCAGCACTACTCACGTTTGGCCTAGCTGCCCCTGTATCATGATGGCGGGGCAGCCGGGCCAGTCCTGAACGGCACTGCGACTTCACGCACCATGTGGTAACGGGCAGAACATGGAGCTGGGCCCAGCGCGCAGGACAGGAGTCGGCGCTGCAGGGGGCTGTGTGGAGTGGGCTTGCTCTCTAACCCCCCTTGTGGCCCCCTCAGTGTTTTTCCACTGTTATTTTTGGACAAGTTGGGGGCCTGAGTTTAGATTTTGCCCTGGCCCCACCCCCAAAGCCTCAGTGCAGCCCTGAATGCAACAGCACAGCATTAAGATGGGGTCATTTCAACACCAGGATAGGACTCTGGCAAACTTGCTTGTCTCTAACACAGGAATCCCAGCCAGCCACCATTCCATGTTTTCTTTAATAAAATACTACTAATAAAACAACAACAACACTTTGCGCTTCTAAAGCACCTGTCAGCTGAGGATCTGGGAGCACTTTACAAACAAACAGGACTAGATTAAACTGCATGGCAACCCATTGAGCTAGGAACATATTCATAGTGTGGGGCCGCGGGAGGTTTGGAGAAAAGGAGGCAAGCTCGGATCCAGCGTGGCATCTAGGCATGTGCTGAACTTTAAGCAAGTGCTTAAGTAATCAAGCTAGGATTGGCAAAGTAGCATAAGGGAATCAGATGCCCAACTCCCACTGAATTTCAATGGGCACCTAATTCCCATAGGCTAATTTGAAAATCCCAGGCCATGTTATTTGCTGTACCAGGGATGGACTTGCTTGAATTGGTACCTGAGGCCCAAATCCTCCAAGGTATTTAGGCACCTAACCCCCATGGAGATCAATGGGAGCTAAGCACCTAAATACTTTTGAGGGTCTGGGCTCGAGAGATTTTCCAAAGGCCACTGGAAGAGCTGAGACCAGAACCCCAAATCTTCTGCCTCCCTCGTCCTCCCCCGACTTTTCCCACCTGCAGGAGGGAGGGGACAGACTCCAGGAGAACACAAAAACCAAACTGTTCAAGGAGAGTGACCCAGCTTCCTTTATGTAACCAGCGATCAACCAACCAACAAAAGCCCCCAGAGCTATTCTCTATTAGCTGTCATTTCCAAACAGATTGAGAGAGGAAAAAAAAAGCAATCTTTGAAACCACCGCAGATCACGTCCTGACAGCTTCCGAGTTGTTAGTAGGGACAGCATTAGCCCAATCTGTCATCTATCCATCCTGGCTCGTCCTGCTGTAACTCACAGAGATGCATTCCCTGTCATCTCCAAAAGGGATAGGGGCTGGAGGGGAAAGTTATTACTTAAGGGAGCAGCGGAGCACATGGGACTTGCATTGCATAATGAAATCTCCTTCTGCCATCCGCATTCATGTATCACCATTTCCACTGCAACACACAAGAAGAGGAAGGCGGAGTTAACCTGCAGTCCTTTGCAGAAACTCCAAGTCTGCCACTGCTAAAGTGATGTTGTGCAGTGATATCACTGGTGACCTCTGTGAAGGTCAGTGCCGTGCCTAAGAAAAATGTTGGCACCTCTGCACCCATGTCAGCTCCCAAGCTGTGCACACAGGGGAGAGCTAAGCAGGGTGCTGCTTGCTTGGTGCTCAAATGAGAGACTGCTAGAGAAGATGCTGCAGGAAGTAGTCAGTGTGCTCCAGTAGGTGGCGCGCTTCCCTTTAAATCACTGTTGTACCTGTGCAGAGGAAGGCACTGCCAGGCCTTTAAAATGAGTCAGAAAATCAAGTCTAGAGTGGGTCACAAAAGACCCCATAGCACTGCTCACAAGACCTGGGTTATTAACCCCAATGTTCAGACTTGATTCCAACTCAGGTAGTAATGTTCTGTTTAACCAAATTCCCACCTGATATTCTTCCTCATGATTTGACCTAAACATGTTATGTAATATAGTTATATGTTATTACACCACTGCTGTGTTCCACCCCAGAGTCAGTTGCATTTCAGCCATTCTGAAAAGCATTCCAAGGTTTATAAAAGATGATATACAAATCACTTAATAATGAGTGATATGCAACAAAAAGACCACATGATAGAGGGAATGAAAAAACAACATCTGTATCAATCTGTAGCAGATCAAGCACTCACCGCCACAGCACCTCCTGCTGGTCAGTCTCGGGAATTAGCTTCTCAGCCTCGGAGTGCCCCCTGCTGGCCGGTGTCTCGCCTGCCACAGGCCCTGTGTCCCTCCCAGACCCACCCGGTGCCCTTCCAGCTTGGGATGCTGCCCCAGGGCAGTGCCCCCACACTCTGGGGCTTCCCTCCCAGGGGAACCCCAATCCCCTATACCCACCTTGCCTCAGTGGGGACTGCCAGTCATCATCTAGCCCCCTCTCACTGGGGCAAACTGCAGTCTGTAATGGCCCCTCATCACTGGCAAGGGGGTTGGACCTGCTGCCTTTCCCTGCAGCCCCAGTACCTCCCCTGGCCTTTAGCCAGGCCTCAGCCTGGGGACTCGCCTGGCCTGAGCTCCCCAGTTTTGCCTGCCCTTCCCCAGCTCTGCTCTGCTTGAGGTACCCTGTGCTCCCAGGCAACTAGGCCCTTCTTACTCCAGCCCTGGAGTGAGACTGACCCAGCTCCTCCCTTAGCCCTTATATCAGGGCCAGCTGCGGCCTGATTGGGTGTGGCCACAGCTGTGGCTGCCTCCTCAATCAGCCTACATGAGCTGCCTTTAACCTTTTCCCCAAGGAGCAGAGTAACTGCCCCGCTACACAATCATAGAAACATAGGTCCCACAGGAAAGGTCATCAAATCCAGCCCTCTGCCCTGAGACAGGACCACGTAAATGTCACCCATCCCTGACAGGTGTTTGTCCAACCTGGTCTTAAAATCCTCCAGTGGACTGGGACTTCACAACTTTCCTTGGAAGCCTAGTCCAGAGCTAAACTCCCCTTCTAGTTAGAAAGTTTCTCCTAATATCTAACCTAAATTTCCCTTGCTGCAGAGTAAGCCCATTACTTTTTGCTCTACCTTAAATGGACGTAGAGAACAATTGATCCCCGTCCTCTTTATAAAAGCCCTCAACATATTTAAAGACTTATCAGGTCCTTTTCCCCTCCAGTCTTCTTTTCTCCAGACTAAACATGCCCAGTTTTTTTAACCTTTTCTCATAGGGCAGGATTTCTAAATCGTTTATCATTTTTGTTGCCCTCCTCTGGACTCTCCATTTTGTCCCCATCTTTCCTAAAGTGTGGCACCCAGCATTGGACACCGTGCTCCAGTTGAGTCCTTACCAGGGCGGAGTAGAGCAGGACAACTACTACCTGTGTCTTACATCTGACAATCCGGTTAGTACCCCCCAGAATGATATTAGCCTTTTTCACAGCTGTATCACGTTGCTGACTCATATTCAATTTGAGATCCACTCTAACCCCCAGATCCTTTTCAAAGTCCATGGATAGTAAACGGATGGGAAATAACCTTCTTGAGTGGAACAGTGGGTCGGGATTAAATGAAGACTCTTTTGCAGTATTCAGCTAACTCTTTTATGAGAGACGGGCAAACTCTCTTCAAACAAATGGAGAACCTATTTGAAGATTTTGAACCCTGGAACCAACAAGGATTAGCTCAAATAATAGCATTATTTAGCTCCCATGGTTCCAGATATAAAGCAGGGATCTGTAGCAAGCTGAGAATCACCTGCCTTTAGTGAAAAGCAGAACAGTAGCACATCGTCAATATCTCTGGCTAGATCAGCTGCAAATGGGGATTGAATCTACAACCTGTTGACCCCCTGCCAAAAAAGGGCATTTTACTGCCAGAGCTAACAGACCCCCTTCTGCCTGGTTAGACCTGTAGCAAGCTCATAAACCTCTCTCTGGTCCAGCCACGAGGTGGGACCAGAATGCGAGACTGTAAGCGGGGCTTCTAGGTACCACTGTAAGGCAAATAATACTTAAACTCTGAATATTTAAGTTTTTACTTCCAATTGACTTTTGCAAACTCTTGAAGCACTGCTGTATTTTAGTTCTTTCTTTGATTCGCATGGTAGGGGGGGAGGGATAGCTCAGTGGTTTGAGCATTGGCCTGCTAAACCCAGGGTTGTGAGTTCAATCCTTGAGGGGGCCACTTGGGGATCTGGGGCAAAGTACTTGGTCCTGCTAGTGAAGGCAGGGGGCTGGACTTGATGACCTTTCAAGGTCGCTTCCAGTTCTAGGAGATGGGATATCTCCATTAATAAAAAAAAAAAAAAGTCCCAGAAGCAGTGCAAGTATTATGTACCAAGAGGTATCTTCATCATTTGCATGGCAGAGTGCTTCAATTCAAATGAGAAATATCATAGAATCATAGAAGTTTAGGGTTGGAAGAGACCTCAGGGGGTCATCTAGTCCAACCCCCTGCTCAAAGCAGGACCAACCCCAACTAAATCATCCCAGCCAGGGCTTTGTCAAGCCAGGCCTTAAAAACCTCTAAGGATGGAGATTCCACCACCTCCCTAGGTAACCCGTTCCAGTGCTTCACCACCCTCCTAGTGAAATAGTGCTTCCTAATATCCAACCTAGACCTCCCCCACTGTTTTTTATTAATGGAGATATCCCATCTCCTAGAACTGGAAGCGACCTTGAAAGGTCATCAAGTCCAGCCCCCTGCCTTCACTAGCAGGACCAAGTACTTTGCCCCAGATCCCCAAGTGGCCCCCTCAAGGATTGAACTCACAACCCTGGGTTTAGCAGGCCAATGCTCAAACCACTGAGCTATCCCTCCCCCCCAAGGTATTTCAGCATGGGACTGGCAACCACATCCTTTTAGATCTAACCCTGGCTCTGACGTGGACTCAGGTAGCTTTGGACAAGTTAGTTCGGCAAATATTTTCAGACATGGGGTAGAAGAATCAATTCACTGCTGGTGCCATAGCAGCCTCTCCTAGTTTGTTGCCCCCAGCTGACAGCTCCGGTAGTGGTCTGTCTCTTGTTGTGACTCAACCCCCTGCACTTTACCTATAAATTAATGGTGCAATATGGTCTGTGCCAAATCCAGGGTTCTTTTTGTAGGGTCAGAACAGAGGGATGCTCAGATTCCACCCAGAATCTCAGGGCAGCAGGACAATCCTGCTAATAAGATCAACAGAAACGATTCACAATGTTGACATTTAAATCACCATCATTAGGCTCCAGAGTCCAGGAAGATGGATGGAGGTGATCATTAGGCTCCAGAGTCCAGGAAGATGGATGGAGGTGATTCACACCTTTCTTAGAGCTGTCTGCAGACAGCACTGGATTGGATCACACGTCCAAAGTTTCTGCTGCTACTTGAAGAAATAGAAACTGTAACAGACAACACAGGGCCATGTGTAAGTTACTATAAATAAAGGATCCATTGTTATTTTCACCATCCTCACCCCCCTCAGGGTAGGATCTTCCACTGTCTTTTCTGACCTTGAAATTTTTCCTCCCTCCTTACATGTTGGCTTGTGTAGTAGAGGTATTGGAGGCCAGCTGCACAGAGGTACCATCCTAGGTGCTGGAGATGGGGAGAGGAAAGTGCCATTCACCCCCCCCCCTTTATGATGGAGGGACAGCTGGGCCAAATTTGAATGAGTGCATTGCTGGCCTCCTGCATTGGTGTTCCCCCCTCCCGCCTATGTGTGCAGTCCTTCCAGAATGCACAGGTACTATTGATTCAGGTCTCGCAGGCGTGGGTCCTCTTACGTGTCTCCAGCTGCTTTTTACAGACATGGAGGGGCTTGCTTGCAATGAAGACTGGGGACTCAGATGGAAAAGCAGCCAGCTTAACTGCTTCCAAGAAGGGCTGCCATGCGATAATGGTGAAGAACCACAGAAAGAGCCGCTTTCTTCTAACACCGAACAAGGAACATCATTAGAATAAAGGAAACAGCGTGAGCCCTACGGGGACAAGACCAACACTCTCCTAGAACGGACTACACTAGGGCATCCATAGACTGTAGTTAATTTGGGGTCAGCAAGATAGGTTGCTTGCCACTAGGAATGCTCCAGATTTTCTGGGTCGCTGTTGTACAAGTTAAGTATAATTACAGGAGAGCAGCATCCAGGCAAATAAAATCCCTGTGTTTAGACCATGTTAGGTGAGTGTGGGTCTTTATCTCCCTCTAGTGGCTAATGAGGGTCTACTTCGGGTGCTACTGGCCTAAGCCAGTAGGTTCAGGGTTCAACCCCCTCTGTTGGTCACAGATGCTTTTTCCTACTGTACCTACCCTCCCATTGCCTGCCCTGTATGTGGCTACAGGCAAGGAGGCCTGGACAGGCCTTTTCCAGAGTCCCAAGGGGTCACCAATGAGTTGGAGCAGGCTCTCCTTCTCAGCCCTCAGTGACTCAGCAAGCTGGAGGCTGAAAGAGAGCTAGGCGTTGGAGAAAAGCATGCATAATGATCCCACATAGGCATGTCCTAGGGTGAAGTCACCCTGTGCAGAGGATCAACACAAGGCAGAGGCACCACTGTCGCCCCACAGGCCTCTGCCCCAGGTCGGTTCTGCTTGAGTTCTCAGGCTGAACATACTGGTTCATCTGCACAGAGGGGACTTTCGTCTCTAGTTCGCAGTCTCCACCCATACCCTGCTTCTGCAGCAAGCCAGGCAATGCACCGAGGGGTCCTTTAAAAATACAAGATCAAAATAATGGACTCATCATTCGCACTTGACTCCCAAGGATGGGAGGGACGGACCATGGGGGGGGGGGGGAGGGGTTGGATTTTCCTTTTTCCTTCACAAGGAAAAAATGAGGGAGCGGGAAGGGGGAAGCTTAACGTTTGACAGGAGCCGTCTGCCCCTCCCCTGTTCGGGATGTCAATGGCATTGAGAGGTAACAAGAGCTCTACAGCCAATGACATGAGAGCTGGCCTGCGGCCAAGACAAACCTGCGTTAGACCAAAACAAGGTACTGCATCACTGCGGGTCTCCCAAAGGACCCAAGTGTTAATGGGGAGTAATATTTATCTAGCAAACTGCTGGTGTCACTGATAAGGATTAATCAGCTTTAAAGGAAAAAATAGCACGCGCTAACAAGGCCATGTGTGTAAATATTTTCGGTGCTGGTCCTTATCTTTCAGGGGGGGGGGGAAGAAAAGGAGATAAAATTTGGGCATATCCACGATTGCTGGAATAGCCTATTGGACCTGAGCATTTCGGTCTTATTGAGCAAATACTGGCTTAGTGTTCCTGGCTGATAGCAGGCGCAGGAAGTGTTATCACTGGTTGTATATCCTGGCAAATATTTTTCAAGTGCCTGCAAAGTCGTTTGTAGATTTGCAAATACGCACGCACACTCCCACGCACAGGACCTGTTTCTGCAAGATGGGATGCTGGAGGCGGGTTCCCGAGGAGAATGCCAGATAGCCAGGGGTGCTAGCCGGGCAACAAGGCTATTAGGCAAATCGGTAGAGTTGCGTGGGACTCAGTGGGTATGTCTACATTGCAGGAGGGAGCAAGCCTCCCAGCCAGAGAACAGACTCACACTAGCAGGGTGCAAATTATTACGCTAAGAAGAGCGGGGTGGATGTTGCCGCTCAGACTGCGGCTCGGACTCTCAAGCCCCCTGACTCCCTAGACTTGAGTGGGTCTGTCTAGAGCGTTTGGTTGGGTCGTTAACTGATTGCCAGTTAACTAACTGGACTGTAAACACCAGTATAGGCATTTTTTCCAGCATACAAATATTTATTCCTGTTCACCATGAAATTTAGCCTATAATCCCTATTCATAGTCACCCTAGGCCCTAGGAGTGCCAGTAACTGCTATCAAACAGGGACACTGTGTCATTACAATTGGCAGAGTGGCAAATGCTGAGTTTTCTATTGTGCTAAGTATGAATCACTTTGCACACCACTGAAATGCAGCCACCTCTGGGCAGGAACATGGCAGCAGCTTCACGCTACACAGCAACGCTGCACAATTCTGCACAGAAGAATCGTATATCAAATTGAAACCACAGGGGGAATTTGGTCACAACTACCGAGTTAACACTAGTGTCCTGCAAAAAAGAAAAAAAAAAAGTGCCATGGAATTTATAATAATCTGGACTTCAGTTTTAAGCCTCCAGCGCCTCCCACCTGTGGCACCGACTCGAGAGATAAACATTGCCAATTTAATCATGGAGCACTGGGCATTTTCCTTGATGCTCTCCTATCCACACATTGGCCAGATCTAAAGCTGTTTAGCAAATCCAAGCTGATAGAGCACAGCTCCAAGTGGTACATCAGTTGGCATATTTAGCTTCTGGTGAGGAAGTCATAAGCAAAAGCACAGTGCTAAGTGTCCAATGCAGCATACTGTATTTTCTTATTAATATCAAGGGGATCTTGTCTGTTAAAATCCAATCTTCTTAAGCATATAATTTCCCCAAAGTCAGAATCTATTAGTAAAATCTCAGTTCCTGTGACAAGATAACAGAATTCTCAAATTAAATAGGGTTTCCACAATTACAGACTTCCCCCTTTCTTCTCCAGTATTAACACCATAAATGTTGCTGTCAGACAAGATAAAAATCTGAATTCCACCCTGACAAGGCAAAATGTTATCAGAGATCAGTTAATTACACGGGGGAGCTGAGCTCTCGCAAATAAACCCCTGTAGGTTACTGTGCTGTCTCCTCACCATTTTTTCCCAGGGGCCTGTAGGGGTGCTCAGCTCAGCTCACTTTACCTTACCCTTCAAACAAGACAGGATAATGGACTCCATCTCGTTAGCTGTACCTGTGCCTGGTGTTTTGCATAAGCCACCCTCTGCAGCCAGGCAAAACGAAGGCAGACGAGGTTGATGGCTCTTGGATGAAGCAGACTGAGAAAAGACTCAATAGTTACCTGCAGGGACTTCTTGCAAGTTGACCAAATAAAACACATTGCTTTATCCCACATGCCCCAGGACTTTATTGCATTGTGTTCCATGACTCAGTGAAGAGCCATAACAAGAAATAGAAAACCAGCTTGGAGGATTCTCTGCCCTCGGAGCTTTGTGGTGTCGATGACTCAGAGGGCTGCTTTTCCATGGGTGACGTTCCTCAATCAGATTTCCCCTACATCCCTGGTGTCTTGGAGAGTGAAGTACCAAACACCAAGGAACTCAGTGGAAAAAGATGTCCATTGACTTCAATAGGGTTTAGATTAGGCCCCATTTGAATATGTTCTGGAGCAATAGGATAACTCAGTATGGGGTGAGTTCATAGAACGATGATACTTCAGTCCCACTTCAGCTTTCCAACTCATCTGGGGCTTAAGTGGTGCATAGGCCTCTGCGCAGGGCTGAGTTTTACCCCTAATAGTAATGGGATGGGTGTAGCTGGTAGGAAGTCTAAATAAATTCCCAAGAACCAACCTCCAGCTACTAAACCCCCTGCAACGATTGAGCCTCCATCACCTTCTCTAAGCATCTAGCTCGCCCTATGCAGTCCAGAATGCTTCCCCAATGTCTCGCTCAAACTTTTCCTTCTGGAGCTTCCTAATCCTCACTCTAAAGATTCTAATTCCCTCTCTTTCTATGGTTACCTTAAAAACCTGTTCATGCCTCCCTGAGTCTTCCTACAAGATTGCAGAGCTTAGCTCCTGCTGTCAGTTCTCCTAGGCGCTCTCCTCCATTTGCTCTATATAGATTTGTCCTTCTTTAGATCTATCCTTGGCTGGGCACCCAAACTGCACGGAGGCCCAGATCCTTGGCTGGTCTAAGTCGGTATTGCACCAATGAAGCTATGAGATTTACACCAGCTGAGGATCCGGGCTAAGTGCACCAAGGCTATGCAGAATGTTCCTCTGCCTCATAGCTCCTCCATATCTCTAGCAGCTCTGTCCCTTTTAGAGTCTTCTTCTGTCCTGCGGATGCATACAGTGCACCACCGTGAGTGGCAGGGCTTACTCAACCGCTGATAACACCAATCTATTCTAACAAAGAAGCAAATGCACAATGACATCTCCTACGCAAAGAGCTGTCATAAAGCGCGGCTGGCAGTCCAAGTGGTGTAAATGCTCTTTCGATTAAGTGCCTCTTTGAGGTAAGTTGATGACGCTCCATTAGGCTGATGTGATAGACTTCTAGTTCGACACAATCGGTGGGCAGAAGGATTCATTGCCAGAGTAGGCAATGTTATGCTCTCGGCTGTCATGCTCCCTTGGAGTTATCCATTCTCTAGCCTGATAAACTGCATCAGTGTGCTGCTCCAGCGAGTAACAGTCTACCCTCAATCACTGACTGTAAGTTACGCTTTTCTAACCCACTCTCTACGCTACCCATTTACTCGCCCCAGCAGGCCTCATAACGCTCAGCTACTCTGCTCCTGCATCCCTTCCTCGCTTGGTCCTGAATCTCTCCTACTCCTCTGCGGCTTTGGCAGCTGGTACGGAAGCCTATTGAGCCCCGCACCTTGAGAACAATGTCCACAATCTGGTGTCGCATGACTGGATTCACTGAAGAGATAACAAGATGGTGCCATCTGGATGAATCTGGAAGATCCCCTATCACAGCAAGTTTGGTCCACCTTCGTGTCCCAGAAAGAGTCAGTAGCCCAGTAGGTATGTTACGTGTGGATGTACCTAGCATATTAAGTAGCACAAGAGTTTGAGCCATTTAGCCACAACTGGAACATCCCCCAACAGAGCAGGTGGTTGCTACCCGGGAGTTCCTGTTTGACAGCACAATACGTATGTTTGACCCCATAGCATCTAGTTCAGGTAGGTGTTATCGAGCAGGGGAATTAACCACCAAAACTGAGTAACCTCACAAGTTTATTGCAGTAACTCTTTTCCTTTCCGACCCCATCCACTCCCTACTGATTGTCACCTTCCTTGGTGTCATGTCTACACTGCGGTTTAGAAACTCTCCAGGAAAAAGTGACTTTGGGGCAGATTCTCAGCTTTTGTAAATTGTCCTAGCTCTACTGAAGTCAATTTACACCAGCGGTGGGTCTGCCTCCGTGTCTTTCCGGTTGTCCAGCTTTTAAAAATAAAAAAATGAAAAGCACACGATGGGACATAATAAATAATGCTCATTCTTTGGGCTCATTGACTAAACCCTCAGTTAATAAAATGAAGGTGAGCCTAATTAATTAAGCGCACACGGGGATCCCAATAGGGGCATATGTGATGACTTTGGGAGAGGTCACACCTGTCAGCATCCCTGTTAGAATGCAATTTTGTTGGAATTAGGTTTCACATTGGGGCGGGCCTTCAGCTGCATGCCTGGATCCCTGTCCAGTCTCAACCCAAGCCAGCTCAAGCCAGACGAGGACTTAAGATTTTTGTTATTTAAAGGGGATCCGGATGCGTCAGGATGAACAACGCCTGTACGCTGCTATTAGTTATATTGCTTTTACTTGTGATGGGAGACAGCTACTCTCACGCCTGCTGAGATAGCAGAAGAGCTGCATCCATCACCAATCTGTTAGGGCTGCACCCTGGGAAACACCATGTTGCTGCCTGATTGCTCTTCTGCATTCCACATGTAGAGCTCCTTCTTCCCCTTATTAAGCAGCAGGAAGTGGGAGAATGAGACTGGAATACGTACAGTGTATATTGCTTGCATTTTGCAGCTGAGGTTCACCAATGGTGCCTCTATCATAGCTACTCACACCGGTACTTGTTTGCTTTTTTAGCGAATGTTAACATGTAACCGTTTCCTCTGTCCTTGGTAGACTAAGACGCAATTGCTCCTGTGATTAACAAGCCCCGGGCAAATGCCATATTGGCTATGCAGGCTTGACACTTTGACTGGTGGGTTACTCCAAGGAATACGTGCAAAATGATCAATCCTACTTTAGAATGATGGAATTTACGCTGATGAATTAGACATAATGATAGAGTTCCTAGCTTAATTGCAGAGGAAGATACTGACGAAGGAATGCAAAACAAATGAGGATTTAATTTGCTCATAGAAAGCTAAAGAGGTAAGATTGAAGAGGGAGACTGGGAGCATCCTATCCAAATCCCATGCCAGGACTTGAGAATAATCAATCAAAGAAGGAACTGCTGCTAGAGAATCCACCCCATATTTTACACTAACTGCAGGACCTATTGAAATGAAATTTTTGGACTGGAAAAAGTCCTAAGAATGGGGAGAGCTTCTGGGTGCCCATCTGGAGACACCTTAAAGGGGCCACATTTTCTGAATGTGCTGGACACTTGCTCTCTGACAATCAGCCCTTTTAGGGAGTCTCAACTTGACACACCCAAAATTAAAGCACCCAAGATGACTGGCTACTTTTGAAAACCTTGGCCTGGACGTTTGTCTCATGCAGTGCAGGCCTGATCAATAAAGCTCACCGGTTTGAGGACACCATTTATGTAGATCGAATGAGGCGACAGAGCAGCTTGACACATGGCCATGACACTAAGCCGAACACCCCAACACTTGCAGAAAATGCCACAAGAGGTCAGGGGCATGGAGAACCCCCCCCCCCAGTGTTATCCTGCCATTGGCTCAATACCAACTGAGAGGGAACCGTGTAGGCAAAGCAGGACAATGATGGGGCTGTTATTTCCGGGATTAGGGTTCTTCTCTCTACCAGTGGCCTCTGGGAAACATTGCCTGCAAGTGCATCGGTGAGGAGCATGAGCCACCGAGGTGTCACCGCAGAAGCATTACCTTCCCCCGCCATCTTGGGCAAGGAGAATCCTGCCAGCCATGGTGCTATGATCACATGACCACTGCCACTCAGGAGTATCACCTACGGGGAAGATTGCTTATACACACACACTTCAGTTGAAAACAAAGCTTTTAGGAGCTGGCAAGAGCTCGCTCTGCCTGAGGAGCATAGCAGAAACAGCAGGCGCCAAGTGGTGCGTAGGTGTCTGTTTTTGCATTTCCCCTGAGGCAGGGTCCCACGGGCACTGCAGAGCCCACGTTTTCATAGCTGTTCCCTGGGCTACAGCACTGCAGCATATGGTGACGCCCTTGTCAGATAACTGGCAAGGCCGAGATGAACGCCGAAGGAACTGCGAGATCTATTAGATTATGGAGTCGTTCCCTTCCTTTGGGACATTTCAGATGGTTTGGGATGAAGCAGTGGAGCAGATTCTTCAGGGAACAATTCCGCACTGGCTGACAGGGTGGGCTTGATGGCCTGGTGAGTCTTTTCCATCTCTACATCCTATGAGGGACCTTGGCTCTGATTAGCACCCAACTGTGAGGGGCCTTAGGTAAATGGTTCCCCTCAAGAGCGGGCTTTGCTGCGGAATTCTGGTCACTCTTGGTTGTTCTGACTGGAAAGATGATTTTGTGGGGAAGGCTCTGGAGTGGGACACAGGAGAGTATGGTTCAGGACTTCGAGTGCAGAAGTGACCGGTCCAAGGTCTGTTCCTCTACTGCTAACACGGCCCCATCTGTCAGAGGTGCTGTGAGGACACATTGCTTGGGAAGTGCGGTATTGCCAAACCCAAATGTTCAAAAATCATGATTCTGGCCTTCAAAAGTTTGTTTATATATATATATATAAAGGGGTGATAACTGTTGGGTTCTTTTTATTTGCCTTTTTGGTTGCACTCGTATCACGTTTTCAGTCTTTTCTCTATAACTACAAGGGTCAGACGCTTCCATTTGGCAAAGAAGTAAGCTGAGATTCTTATGTAACATCATGCTTCCAGCAGAAAACACACTAAAAACCATGAGACAGTCAAATAGCGCGTATTGGCAACACTGGCAGGTGCTCCAGGACTACAGGGGAGTCGATTTTATTGGAACTGGAGGTAGAGGGTCCTGTTTCAGGAGGGACTTACTTTGGTGTGTCACTAGGGGCTCAGGATTGCCAGCTGGAGACAGGCTGCTACCAGTGCAAACACCTACTAGATGTGCCAGCTGTGCACAGATGTGCAAGGGCTGAGCCATCTGCAAAGCACCAGGCTATCACATTTTACCAGACTGGCTTGACAACTGGACCGGGGGTTTTGTGCGAGGAGGGGGGAGGGTCATAGGAGTGCATTGTCAATGGGCCGGCTAGGAACTGCCATTAGAACAAACTTTCTTGGGGTATCCGGGTTCTTACCCTTTTCATATGAAACCAAGAAGATTTGCATATATTATTTTGCATAAAAAGAAAAAAAAATGTTTTTTGACCCCCTCATGAAAGGTTCCATCCAGGGTTAGCTTCATTTTTTATTGTGTCCTGTCCATGCCTAGTGGAGGTGATGCGACAACATTCACATATCTATTGTGTTAGTGGCCGGGGCTCCTAGGACTGACCTTCATGGTAGCACTTCTCATCAGTTCAGGATTCAAATAGCTGCAGGCTCAGAATGAGCTTTGACGCTCTCCCAGCTCCCCATCTTTGCCCCATCTCTGATGGGCCTGGTGCGGTTCTTGCCCCTCTGCCCTTGATATCACACTGCAGGTAAGGAAGGGATACTGTGTGTTGCTGCTCTCTAAGAGCTAGCTGGCAACATTCTCCAGTCTATCCCTGGAGGACAGTTTTTCATTACTGATGTGAAAAGTGGGAAACAAAATAACCTATTACACTTTTTATCTTCAGGGAATTCTGCCCCCCCCCCTCCCCTTAGACATGAAAGCATTGGAATCATTTTGAACACAATGAAGGGAAGTGAATTCTGAGAGTGGCAGGTGTGTTGATTTGCAGCACAGGTGACTTACAACATGTCTTGACCATGTATGCTTTGATGGTTCCCTGACATCTGAAGGATTGTCTCATGCCTGAAGTGCCAATGCCGTGCTGCTCTTTGCAGTCATTGAAGCCAGCTTTGAAGTTATAAGAAACCCCCCAATTCTTTGAGTTCAGAGAGGCCTGCAGAAATGGCACATAAAGGAACTAAAACAACACCACTCACGCTGAGCCGTGAGCAAAAATGGAGATAAAGGACATTGTCGCAGAGAATAAAAGTATCCTTTTAAGTGTGTCGTGTGTGCTCCCCTCCCCCCATGCAAACCCCTTGTCCAGCTGTCAAGCCAATCTGGTAAAAAGTGCTCTGTAGATGGCTCAATCCATGTACATCTGTACGCAGCTGGCACACATAGTAGAGGTTTGCACTTGCCAACTGCCAACTAGCCAACTGGAAAATGGTAGGTACAATCCCTTGGATTTTTCACTGGGAGAAGAAGGTAGGCTAGACAGATGCAGATGAAAGTTATAAGTCAGAAGGGGCAGGTTATGGTATGTGTAACCAAGAAATGTTTCCAGATTAATATTTAAAAGGGGGGAGATGAATAAAGACTGCACGCCTTCTCTAGCTCTCATCTCCACACAGGCCGGCCTATCGCTTCCGTTTGCTCTGTCCAACAGTCTACCGTCTCTGAAGGAAAGCCGCAGCTATCACCGGGCCTCTTTCCGAGGCCCGAACTAGAGCTGACAGGGAATTTTTCCATTTCACATGGTTTTTGACATTTCAAAATGCATTTCAACATTTTCCGAATGAGAAGTTTCATTTTCAGTTTGAAAGGACTTAACCGCCTCTCCCCCCGCCCCCGTTAATTTATACTAGCTCTCATGGGACGGGAAAACCATTTCCTGCCCAGAGCCTGCCGTTATTCTTTTTTTACCTAGTCTTTACTTAAGGTCATTTGCCTGGGTGAGTATTGAGTTAAAACCGAATAAGAAATTCAGGCACCCAATTGTCCCTGCACAGGAGATGGGTCACTCTCACTGCAATCATTGGGACTTACTGTAACCTCAGGGAGAGACTAGGGTCCCTGAATTGGACTATTATGATATTCATTAGTTCTATTAACTCTGCTTGGGCATTTCTATGCCTGGTGAAGGAGGCAGCGGTCCTGCTAAGAGTGATTCCCATCATAATCTGGGTTGCCCATAGGCCAAGAGGCAGGATATCAGTTTCCAACTTGTTTTAATATTGGTTTAACAGTCAGGAAGACATTGTCTAGTGTTGGCGGAGTCACTATTTTGTTAGATATCTGTGTTCTCACTATGGTTGTTACAGCGGGATGCAAACTGGTTTAAAGACCCTTGCAACGGGGTCTCACAGGTTCAGTGTCACCTCTTTCCAACAAAAGTAGGCCCCAGTGCTAGTGCAAACTGTGAAAATTACACGCTATGCTTTATTCATGGGGGCAGATGCCGCTTATCCTGAAGCAAGCAGCAGTGTCTCCCTCAGGGCTCACCAGCTACAGGATCTTCTGCTGTTCTGAGTGACCATAGCATCCCATCCGGCATAAGAGACTGCGCTGTTTTTAGCGGTGTCCTTCACTCAGTGTTGGCTTTCAGAAGGACGATGCTCTGTCGTACTGGAACATTACTAACCTCCATGTTGTGAAAGCAAAGAAATCCGTGAATGTTGGTGCTACTGGCTTAAAAGCGTAGGCCCTTGGACAGTATCAACAGGCTGCACCTAGTCTAATCGCTTCACCTCTGCCTAGCACGCCAGGAACTTGCCACAAAATGCACTGTCCATACTATATAGGCCCCTATCTGTCAGTTGTATTTATATGGTACCCCATTATCATATAGTGTCTGAGCATCTCACGTGCATTAATGTGTTTATCCTCACAACATCCCTGGGAGATAGGGAAGTGCTGGCAGTCCCGTTTTACACATGGTGAACTGACAGAGAAAGAGACTAAGTGACTTGCCCATGGTTACACATGGAGTTTATGGCAGAGCAGGGAATCAGACCTGTGTCTCAAACAATGTCACAGAAGCCAGCAAACAGAGCTGAAAACAGGGGAGTTTGAATATGGGTGGGTGTGGTGTTTCTGTGTTTGTTTTCTCTCTCCCCTCTTGACAGGAACTTAGGAGGGAAGGCTATGACAGCTAGAAGCAGGTGTGGTAGTTTCCCAAAGTATGGAAGAGACAGTGAAGATGACTGGATGTGGAAGCTGAGGGATGTACATGAATGTGGAGAGGGTCCCAGAAAGGTTCTTCATTAGTATGAAGTGCTGCCTGATGCATCTGATGGAAGAGAAGTTCCAAGGTTTGGAGATGCAGCTAGAAACGATGGTTGAGTTTTGAAGGGGATTTGAGCAGATGATGGAAGGAAGGAGAGAGGAGGATTAAGCAAAACCTCAAGACTTGCAGCTGCATGCTGAACAGAAGTGTGAGGGTAGACTGCTGGATGAAGAAAGTGGCCCATGGAAATAAGTGACTATGAGAACAAGATAGAGGAAAAGACCAGCTAGCAAAAGGAGAAATAGAGCTGAAGAACGGTTTCGCTGAGCTGGAAAATGAAGGGGAGAGGCAAGCAGTGACAGAAGATCGGAGAGCAGGGAAGAAGAGAAGAGCAGCTACTTCTACAACAGGAGTGGTAGAGATAATGAAGACAGCCAGAGTTCAGAGCCCCAGGAGGATAGAGGGTGACTCACAGAAGATTGCAAGTGAGAACAAATGAGAAGAAGACTTGCAAGCCAGAAAGAACAGAAGGAGGAAGGCTGGAGAATTGCAGCAACATCAGGAAGAGGCAACTCTACATGCTTGGGGACTCTCTACTAAGAAGAGCAGACAGGTCTGTCACCGGGGCTGATCCAGAGAACAGAAGGGTGTGCTGTCTGCTGGGAGCTAAGATATGGGATGTGGACCTGATGGGAACAGGAAAGAAGCTACTGATTGTCCTCCTCGTGGAAACAAATGATACAGCTAGATTCTCACTAGGACACCTCAAAGGAGGCTACGCCAGGCTGGAGAAGATGTTTAAAGAAATTGAGGCTTGGGTGATCCTCAGTGGGATTTTACTGGTCCCTAGAGGAGGAGAGTGAAGGCGAGACAAGTTTATGATGATCAACAGAGAGCTGAGGCAATGGTGCAATAAGGAGGGCTCTGGGAGGTTTGACCACTGTGAGGCATTCACAGACAGTACTGTTCTCATGGGATGGACTCCATTTGATTAGGGGGAGAAATAGACTTTTGGGACAGAGGTTGTGACAATTGCTTTAAGCTAGGAATGTGGGGGAGATGGTTGGTAAAAGTCACCAGGACCAGATGGTATTGACCCAAGAGTTCTGAAGGAACTCAAATGTTAAATTGCAGCATTACTAACTGTAGTATGTAACTGATCACTTAAATCAGCCTCTGTACCTGATCAGTGAGAATAACTAATGTAATGACAATTTTTAAAAAAGCTCCAGAGACAATCCTAACAATTACAGGCCGTTAAGCCTAGCTTCAGTACCAGGCAAACTGGTTGAAACTATAGCAAAGAACAGAATTATCAGACATATAGATGAACATGATATGTTGGGGAAGAGTCAACATGGTTTCTGGTGAAGCATAACTTCCTTTTACAATCTATTAGATTACTTTGAGGAAGTCAACAAATATGTGGACAAGGGTGATCCAGTGGATTGAGTGTACTTGGATCAGTAACTGGTTAAAAGATAGGAAACAAGTGGTAGGAATGAATGGTCAGTTTTCAGAAGAGAGAAAGGTAAATAGCAGTGTTCCCCACAGACTTGTACTGGGACCTCTGCTGTTCATTCTTAAAATGAGCAAGAAAGAGGGGTAAAACAATGAGGTGGAAAAATTTGCAGGAGATACACAATTACTCTATATAGTTTAGTCAAAAGCTGACTGCAAAGAGTTACAAAGGCATCTCACAAAACTGGGTGACAGAGCACCAAAATGGCAGATGAAATTCAATGTTGATAAATGCAAAGTAATGCACATTGGAAAACATTATCCCTATTATACATACAAAATGATGGGGTCCAAATTAGCTGTTACCACTCAAGAAATAGATCTTGGCGTCATTGAGGATAGTTCTCTGAAAGCATCCACTCAATGTGCAGCGGCAGTCAAAACAGCTAATAGAATGTTGGGAATCATTAAGAAAGGGATAGATGATAAAACAGAAAATATCGTAATGCCACTATATAAATCCAAGATACGCAGACATCTTGAATACTGTGTGCTGTTCTGGTTGCCCCATCTAAAAAAAGATATATTAGAATTGCAAAAAGTACAGAGAAGGGCAACAAAAATGATTAGAGTTATGGAACAGCTTCCATGTGAGGAGAGATTAAAAAGATTGGGACTGGTCAGCTAAGAAGAGAGACCACTAACAGGTGATATGATAAAAATCTGTAAAATCATAGGTGGTGTGAAGAAAGTGAATAAGGAAGTGTTGTTTACCCCTTCACATAACACAACGTCATTGGGTTATCTCTGGTTCTTAATGGGCAGCAGGTTTAAAAACAAACAAATGGAAGTACTTCTTCACACAACACACAGTCAATCTGTGGAACTCACTGGCAGGGGATGTTGTGAAGGCCAAGAGCATAATTGTGTTAAAAAAAAGAATTAGATAAGTTCCTGGAGGATAGGTCCATCAATGACTATTAGCCAAGATGGTCAGGGATGCAACCCCATGCTCTGAGTGTTCCTAAACCTCTGATTGCCAGAAGCTGGGACTGGACAACAGAGGTTGGATCACTTGATAATTGCCCTGTTCTGTTCATTCCCTCTGAAATGTGTGGCACTAGCCATTGTCAGAAGACAGGATACTGGGCTAGATGGACCATTGGTCTAGCCCAGTATGGCCGTTCTTATGAGATGGCCATGTAATCTCCATGCCCAATTCTAATATTGAGCTGAAGGAAAAAAAGTCAAGTAAAAGGGGATTCAGCAATGGAGAAAGGAAAACAGAGAGTAGGATAATGGACAACAAGAGGAAAGATAGTACTGATACCACTGAAAGCACCAGTCAGATAGGCGATACTAAAAGTAAAATGACAGTACCTAATTGGGTGAGGAATCTGGGGTGAAGCCAAACAACTACGGGTGTCTGTACACCAGTGCAAGGAGCCTGGATAACTACTGGTACAGGAAGTGAAACAGATATTATAGGGATAAGGGGGAAAAACCCAGTGGAATAATAGTCATGACTGAAATACAGGTATTGAAGGAACAGAGGGTCCTGTGGCACCTTTAAGACTAACAGAAGTATTGGGAGCATAAGCTTTCGTGGGTAAGAACCTCATCTTGCATCTGAAGAAGTGAGGTTCTTACCCACGAAAGCTTATGCTCCCAATACTTCTGTTAGTCTTAAAGGTGCCACAGGACCCTCTGTTGCTTTTTACAGATTCAGACTAACACGGCTACCCCTCTGATACTTGACAGGTATTGAAGGGTATGTGCTATTCAGTAAAGTCAGAAATGAAGGTAAATGTGATGCAGTAACATTGTATATTAATGACGAGGGAGACAATAAAGAAATTAGAAGTGATAGACAAGATAAAATGGAATCTGTTTGGGTCAAAAATCTCTTTGGGGAAGAATGGATCTCTATGGAGATTGTAGCAGAACCTAAGCACTGACCCCCAAGCTCTGATTTGGATATGGATAGAGACCTCTTTAAAGCTTTGAATGAAATAAATACATCTGGGAATTCTGGGATTATTATTGGAGACTTTAATTTCCCAGCTATAGATTGGAGGATAAGTGCTACTAATAATGGTAGGGCCTAGATATCCCTGGACAGATTTCTTCACCAAATAGTCACTGAATCAACCAAAAGGTGATGCCATTTTAGATTTAGTATTGGTAAGTAGCGAGGACCTCATAGAAGAGATGGTTGTAGAGGACAACGCTGGTGTAAGTGATCTTGAGTTAATTCAGTTTGAGCTAAATGGAAGGATAAACAAACAAACAAACAAAAAATAGGTCTGTAACTAGGTTCTTGATTTAAAAAAGGAAAACCTAAAAAAAACCATTAAAGTGGAGGAGACTTGGATTTACTTAAGTCAAAGTTGTACAAGCTATCTGACGCCTGGATCCCAAGCAAGGGGGGAAAACTGTTGGGAAGGGTTGCTGACCAAACTGGATGAACAAACATGTGACAGGGGTGGCGTCCTGCTCCTGAATTCTGCTCTGTCTACACAGACTTGGCGATCTTCATTTGTTGAACATCCTAGTGCAGTTTATTTACATTTGCTCTTCCCACCACCTGATTGATCTATACACCACAATTATTTACAGTTTCAGTTTCTCCACAGTTCTCTGCCAAGGAGGAGAAGGAAGAAATCTATTTACTCAGGGACCCTTCCTGGTTCTGGCACTGCTAGCCTGCCTCTCTCTTCCATGCACTTCCATCCTGTGCCTTCTTACACCTCTGGTGCTAATGGGCTAATTTGCTTATTAATTCTCCCCGTACCAATTCTAATCCACCGGGGATGAGGGACGGAGTAGGTGGTGTTTATAGTATGTTTACATTGCAATTAAACACCCACAGTTGGCCTGCATCAGCTGACTGGTGTTGGTGGTGCTCGGGCTACGGGACAGTTTCACTGCAGTGCAGACCTTCTGGTTCAAGCTTGGGCTCTGGGACCTTGAAAACCGGAGTAATAGAAATGGGATGAAATTTAATAACGCAAAGTGCAAGGTCATGCATTTAGGGACTGACAACAAGAATTTTTGCTATAAGATAGGGATGTATCATTTGGAGTAGAGGAGAAGAGAAGAAAGATCTGCATGTATTGGTTGATCACAGGATGAATATGAGCCACCAATATGACATGGCCATGAAAGAGGTTAATGCAATCCTAGGATGCAGCCGGCAAGGTATTTCCAGTAGAGATAGGGAAGTGTTAGTACCATTATAACAGATACTGGTGAGACCTCATCTGGAATACACTGTGCAGTTCTGTTCTCCCATGTTTAAGAGAGATGAATTAAAACTGAAACAGGTGCAGAGAAGGGCTACTAAGCTGATCTGAGGAATGGAGAATCTACCTTACGAGAGGAGAATTAAGGAGTTTGGCTTGTTTAGCCTAACAAAAATAAGGGATAAGGGGGAGATATGATTTCTCTCTATAAATAGATCAGAGAGACAAACACCAAGAAGGGAGAGGAATTATTTGAGTTAAGGACCAGTGTTGGCCCAAGAACAAGTGGACATAAACTGGCCATCAAGTAGTTTAGGTGTGAAAGTAGATGAAGGTTTCAACCCATCAGAGGAATGAAGTTCTGGAACAGCCTGCCAAGGGGAGTTGTGGGGGCAAAAAACCTAACTTGTTTTAAGACTGAGCTTGATAAGTTTATGGAGGGAATGTTATGATGAGACTGCCATCATATAGCCTATCTGCTACTCCTATTAGCAAATGTCTCCAACAGCCAGAGATGGGGAGGGCTCTGAGGTACTACAGAGAATTCTTTCCCAGGGGTCTGGCTGAGGGGTCTTGCCCACATGCTTAAGGTTTAACTCATGTTCATATTTGGGATTTGGAAGGAGTTTCTCCCCAGGTAAGATTGGCAGAAATACTGGGGGCTGCATGTTTGCTTTCCTCTGCAGCATGGGGCACGGGTCACTTGCTGGTTTTGACTAGAGTAAATGGTGGATTCTCCGTAACTTGAAGTCTTTAAATCAAGATCTAAGGACTTCAGTAACTCAGCCAGAGATTCTTGGCCTACTACAGGAGTGGGTGGGAGAGGTTCTGTGGCCTGCAATGTGCAGGAGGTTGAACTAGATGAGCATGATGGTCCCTGATAGCCCTAAAGTCTAGGAGTCTCCCCACCATAGGCGCCGACTCCGTGGAGTCCTGGAGCACCCATGGGGAAAAAATGCTCAGCACCCACCGGCAGCCCCCCCATCAACTCTCCCCCTGCCCCCAGTGTTTGCCGCCCGCTGGCAGGCCCTGCTAATCAGTGCCTTCCCCTCCCTCCCTGCGCCTCCTGCCCGCCACAATCAGCTGTTTCGTGGCATGCAGGAGGCTTTTGGAGGGAGGGGGAGGAGCGAGGGCACGGCGCGCTGGGGGGAGGAGGTGGAACGGGGTGGGAAGAGGTGGGGCAGGGGTGGGAAGAGGCGGGGTGGGGGCGTGGCCTTGGAGGAAGGGATGGAGTGGGGGAGGAGCCTGGGGTCGAGCACCCCCCCGGCACATTAGAAAGTCAGCGCCTGTGCTCTGCACATCAGCAGCCAGTGCCCTAACCACTGGACCATCCTTCCTCATCAGTATTTGATTGGAATGTCAGTACTTAAGAAAGGACACCTCCTAATGCTGCAGCACTTAGACAAGAAAGAGCCATACCTTTGTTTGGAGTGACTCTCCACAATAGCTCCTTCTACAGGCATGCCTTGAAGTGCTTTGCAAACACCTGGCTAATCAAAGCTCTCAATTTCCCTTAGAAGTAGGCAAGCCTTATATTTCATGGGAAGGTAAACTTCAGGTGCCAAGGGGTTAAATGACTTGTTTCTGACTTTCTCCTAGACATAGAAGAACCTCTAGGGGTAACGTTCTAATTATTAATTGCATTCTAGTCGTACCTAGAAGGTTCCTTTCTGCCAACGGCGAGGCATATACACAGTACAAGATGAGCTTATAGAGAAGACATAGTAAGCACTATTTATCCCCATTTTACAGATGGGGAACTGAGCAGCCAGTAATAAGGTCACACAGGAAGACTGTGGCAGAAACAGGTATTGAGCGGCACTCTTGTGAGTCACAGTTTAGCATCTTCACCACAAATTAATCCATCCCTCTTACTCCTCGTACCTTGTCCTAATCATCAGTAGGTGTATCCGTCCCATTCTTTGCTCTCTGCCACCCCCTGTGGCCACTTGTCACTAGCATTCCTAGGCCTCGATCTAAAACAAGCACAGGGTGGTGTGTGTATGTATACTGGATCTTTGATGTTATTCAGTCAAATCTTCCGAGGCAGCAAACTTCACATTTATGTGCAAATGAGGAGCCAGTCACACTGAACTGAAGGAAGAGAATGTTAATGAATGTTCTTCTAGGCTTTAAGGAAAAGATATTGCCCAATGCTGTGGAAAATTAAAATTTGTTAATAATACGTACGGTAAATTTAATGCTAAAGACCCAAGATAAATGGGAAGAGAGTTTAATCTTAGGTGACCCCATTTTTGCTGGAATGTCATTTGCTATGGTTTTTGCTTCGTCTCAGGAAGCAAGACACACTCATTAGTTCAGGCATACTGTACATAAATTATTGTTCCCAAACACTTGCAGGGGAAAGCAATGGATGCTGGGAGAAATTCAGAGGGAACTATCCAGATTTCATGGTTGGGGCTCTTGTTGCCTATAGACCAAAGGAGACGTCTGAAAGGGAAGGTGTGATCATGACCAAAGGAGACACTTAACGTAATGTCGCCACTCCCAAGGATGCATTGGACATAGCCACTGTGAGGCTACATCTACACCATGACCTAGGAGTGCAACTCCCAGCTTGCATAGACGTACTTGTGCTAACTTGATCAGAGCTAAAATGAGTATAAATAGCTGCAGTAGCATGGGCACTGTCAACAGAGGCATGGCATAGCTGCTTACCCAGGGGGTTCAGGCAGGTCTTCACTCTGTGAATCCATTCCCTGTGCTCCCATGGCTATCCTTTCATAGAGTCTCTGGCGCTTTCATAGACTATCAGGGTTGGCAGGGACCTCAGGAGGTCATCTAGTCCAACACCCTGCTCAAAGCAGGACCAATCCCCAGACTGATTTTTGCCCCTGATCCCTAAATGGCCCCCTCAAGGATTGAACTCACAACCCTGGGTTTAGCAAACCAATGAGCTATCCTACTATTTATGCTCATGATAGCCTACTGAGAACAGGAACTTGTATGTGTATGTGAACTGGGAGTCACACCTCTAGCTCATAGTGTAGACGTAGTGGGAGAGTGGACCCTTCCTACGCTGGATTGGGTAAATTAGGGCTTGTCTACACTACAAATTAATTCGACTTTATCTAATTAGACCTCGAGCCTCTGAATTAATTAAGTCGATCGTGCGTGGCCACACCATGCTCATTGCCTCGATGGAGTGCGTCCTCACTAGCAGCGCCTGCATCGATGCACAAAGCAGTGCATCGTGGGTAGCTATCCCAAAGTGCAACTTGCCACAGAGTGTTTTGGGAAGTTTGTACAATGCCTCATGGGACCAAAACATTGTCACAGGGGAGAATGGGAACATTGCGTCGGCTTCCCATGATGCACTGTGCTCCCACCCTCATATCAACGGCAAACAACCCAGTGGTTTTCATGCCTTAAAACTGCTGTGTGTTCACCATAGCCCCAGAAGCATGTAGCCTGCTCAGTTGTGCACTCTTGCTGTGAGCATCTCAAACACCTCGTGCCTTCTCCTGCAGTATTTCCAGAGCTGAAGTAGGGTCCACCGCGTGGGAACATAGCGATGTCCTGCAAGCAGCCCTGCTGCAAGCCATTGAAAAAACAGTTCACAGTTGCTGCTGGCAGTCACAGAGCAGCTGCACTCTGTTGAGCGCCTTTTCTGGTCCTGTGAAACAAGCACTGACTGGTGGGACCGCATCGTTTTGCAGGTATGGGATGACGAGCAGGGGCTGCAGAACTTTCGAACGCAGAAGGCCACCTTCCAGGGACTTTGTGCAGAGCTTTCCCCTGCCCTGCCGTTCAGCAACACAAAAATGAGAACTGCTCTGACAGTGGAGAAGCGAGTGGCGATCGCTATTGGGAAGCTTGCAACGCCAGACAGTTACCGGTCAGTGGGGAATCAATTTGGAGTAGGTAAATCAACTGTGGGAGCTGCTGTGCTCCAAGAGTGCAGGGCCATTAATCAACTTCTGCTACAAAGGTTAGTGAGTCTGGGAAATGTGCAGGACATAGTGGATGGTTTTGCCATGATGGGGTTCCCTAATTGCGGTGGGGTGATAGATGGCACGTATATCCCCATCTTGGCACCAGACCAGCTTGCCAAAGAGTACATAAAGGGAAAGGAATACTTTTCAATGGTGTTGCAAGTGCTTGTGGATCACAGGGGGCGTTTCACCGACATCAATGTAGGAGGGTCGGGAAAGGTTCATGACTACGCAGCTCTAGGAACTCGGCAGCTCAAAAAACTGCAATCTGGGACTTCCTTTCTAGACCACAAAATGAACATTGACGACGTTGAGATGCGTATAATTATCCTGGGGGACCCAGCCTACCCCTTGCTCCTATGGCTCATGAAGCCATACATCGGCCGTCTGGACAGCAGTAAGGAACAGTTCAACTATAGGCTCAGCAAGTGCAGAATGGTGGTTGATTGTGCCTTTGGTCGTTTAAAAGGGCGCTGGAGAAGTTTATTAACAAGGGTGGACCTTAGTGAGGAGAACATCCCTATGGTTATAGCTGCCTGCTGTGTGCTCCATGATATCTGTGGAAAAAAAGGGGGGAAATTTTCTGCCGGGGTGGGCAGTTGAGACAGATCGCATGGCAGCCATTTTTTGAGCAGCCAGACACCAGGGCAATAAGAAGAGCACAGCAAGGGGCGCTGCGTATCGGCGAGGCTTTGAAAAGCCGTTTCAATAATGAGTCACAGTAACGTGAGCTGCTTGTCTGCATTGTGCTTTCCAAACCTTCACCTGCCTTGTATCACTGTCCCTGTAAAGCCAACCCCCCGCCCAAGCCCACTGCTTCTACTCAATACAGAACATTTATTTCTCGAATCCATTTACTTTATTTAACAAACATAAGTAAAGAGAGAGAACAGAAAAAAAGGTAACCTTGGGGAAAAGGGGTTGTAAAGTTGGAACGGGAGAAACATTTTCAGCTGTGTAACATAACACTGCATTCCAGACCATCAAAGGTCTATGAACAGGCACCTTCTGTTCCTTGTATCTTCTTCCTGAATTGAGTGAAAGGGATAATGGACTTTTCGCCCATGCCGCATGGAACGCTTGGGGGAGGATGATTCTGCGCCAGGCAATGATGGCTGGCTGTCCACCAGGGTCTGCAGAGGGACTCTACTCTCCTTCTTCTGTTCCTGCAGTTCAACCAGATGCCTCAACATGTCTGTTTGGTCCCTCCTAATCTGAAGCATCTCATCCTGCGCTGCACGCTCTCGCTCATTGGAAGCTTTCCTGCTCTCCATGTCCACGTCTAACTTCTCGGACAGTGAAATCCTCAACGCTCTCAGGTCTGTGTCAGCTGTCCCGGAGGTATTCATTAGCTTGGTGAACATGTCCTCCTGCATTCTCTCTCCTCCTTCTAATCAGCGAATGTCTGCTTTCAGGTGTAGATGACACGCACATTTCCAGCTGTCAGTCATGGGAAAAAATAAAGGAGCCATTGTACATGAATAAAATGTTTCCATAGCAAGGCCATTTTCATAAAAAACCCCTCTTATTATACTAGGTGCAAGCCATAACCTAATCAGAATCTGTAACCGTTCACTGTGCCATTTTGCTGCTCCAGCCATTGTGAGTGGCCTCCTCCTGGGTCACGAGTCACCATGCTTTTAATGAAGTTTATGGCAGGTTCATGTCAGGACCAGAGGTAACGAGTCGAACAATGGCCCTTCCCCATAGCACCACGGGAAGTTGTTTATGAATGGGGCGGGGGGGGGGAGTTTTCACTCCCAAATTGCGGAATTTTGCATGTGGGGCCCCAGTCCCCTATCAGCCACTTTAAACTACTTGCCAACCCATGCCGAGCACAGTAAAGGCACATTAGTGGCTGCGTGGTTTGGCGATTCAGAATGTGGGGGCTGAGGTGGGTCCACATGCCCCCCCCTTTTTTTTCTTGTAAGAGCACTTTTAATGAGAACTTCCCCCGTTTCCCCTAGGCAACCCTATGTGATATCAGTCTCCTGAGGGTAACAGAGGCGGAAAGGAAGGAGATGCTGCAAGCGTCTGGGTATAGACGTGGTCCTTGTGTTGCTATGCTGTGTACCACAATGATGCCAGCAGAATTAATTCAGGAGTTGCGTGGGAAAGTGTCCTACCATGGTGGAAGAAATAAGACTGCCCTGCCCAGAAACCTTCTGCAGAGAATTGCAGAGTCCCTCCATGGAAGTTTCCTGGAAATATCCATGAAGGATTCCTGGGCTATCCCAGTCCACATAAACAGTGTTTTTGGGGGCCACCCTCTGCGTAGCTGGAGCGGCCTCTTGTAAGCATAGAACCACAGCACCTCGCTTTTTCTTCACAGTAAATGTGCAATACCACCGAATGTGTGTGCCTGCTAAAGTGTAACTAGACTTTGATTGTAACTGTATACTCACTAGAGGTGCCTTCCCCTGCATCATGGCCGGACACCGTGCTGTCCTGTGATCCACAGGGCTCCAGGGTTAAAAATATTTCCTGGCTCTTGGGGAGAATGGATCCACTGCTCGACTGTCTCCCATTATCCTCCTCCTCCTCATCCACCATATAATCCTGCTTGTTGTCCCCAGACTCACATACCTGTGAGGTGTCCACGTTGCTTGTGGGGGTGCTGGTAGGGTCACCCCCGAGAATCGCATGCAGCTTGTTGTAGAACCGGCATGTGTGGGGTTCAGCACCAGAACGACCGTCCGCCTCCCTTGCTTTCTGGTACGCTTGGCGAAGTTCTTTTATTTTCACACGGCACTGCTGTGTGTCCCTCGTGTAGCCCTTCTCCCCCATTCCACGAGTGATCTTTGCATAGGTGTCAGCATTTCTTCTGCTGGATCGGAACTCTGCCTGCACAGACTGTTCTCCCCACACATCGATGAGATCCACCACCTCCTGTGCAGACCAGGCTGGAGCGCGTTTGGGGCATGTAGTCTCCTTGATCAAGCTGGCATGCTCCCAAGGCTGATCAAACAGGAAATGGGAAATCAAAAGTTCCCAGGGCTTTAGCAGGGGAGAGGCTGTTTCCTGTGTACCTGGCTGCAGTGCAGCAGAGTTGAGAAAGATCTCGAGAGCGGTCACAGAGGAGCATTGTGGGACACCACCTGGAGGCCAATTAAGTTGAATGAAACAACGCTGCGTCTGCACTACCTCACAGTCGATCCATGAAAATCAAACTAAGCGCTACGCCTCTTGCAGAGGTGGGTTACAGAAGTCGACATCAGAGACGACTTAGGTTGGTGTAAAAGACCCGGTAGTGTAGACACATACATTAACAGGTTGTCTTAAGGTGGCTTCTTTCGAACTAAATTTTTTAGTGTAGACCAGACCTTAGATCGGGAATGGAAGGACCAAATACGCTTTGCCAATGCTAGAGTACTTTGGTGGGAAACCGTTTGGGCCTTGCTGCCCCATCACTCCTGTTCCACACCACAAATAAGTGCTCCCAACATGAAATCACATTTGGGCTAGACTTGTTTCGAGCTGCACAAGAGCTCCAGCAGAGGCTTTTCCTGCTAAACAAAGAGGAAGAACTGAGCAGTCATCCCTGGCTCCATTACTGTACAAAGTGATTTGGAACTGTCAGAGGTTCTTTGGGATTTATGGGAGTTCCCCAGAGACTTGTAACAGTCACAGCATCCACTCAGAGAAGTTAGCTAAACACATACAAGCTATCTTTCTGGAAGGTTGCAACGTAATACTATGTTATTTCTTAGAATTCAGAACCCTAACACCAAGAAACAAAAAACCAGAGAGACAAAGCAGGCTGCTCCCCAAAGCAGAACTCAACCCTCCTTCCTCTAGGCCGGCTCTTTGCAGACTGACGCTTCCCTGCAAGCAGGACCAGGAAACCCCTTTCACAGTTTTCAATACACCACAGACCATCTCTCCCACAATCCCTGCCAGAAAGCCTTTGGAAATTTCTCACAAATTCACTACTTCTGTGAGTTGTGGCTGGAATGGGTTCCCAGAGAGCAGCAGAACTGCAGTAAGTGACTCACTAGCTAGTCCGCCCCCTCATGGTTGAATGTGGTATAGCAGGCTTTCCTCCTTCAGCCTATCCTAATGATAGCTGCTCCAGCCCTTTGGTCGTCTGCTTCTTCTTGTCAGAGGGCCAAGTCACCAGGTCCCTTGTAGTTCCCCCAGTTGAGGTATCAATGTCCCAAACAGACAGTATTCCACACAACACTCATCAGTCTGACATCTTCTACTCCTCCAGGCATCCTCATTCCACTCCTCTGTCCTAGTGGTGGCCCCAGGGCTTCTCCCTGGAGTCTCTCAACCAAACTTCAAAGCAAAACAAACCACATCAGTAGCAACTTCTGCGCCTCCTCACCCCAGCTTGAATCCAGCCTGGGTTCTCCGCAGCTAAACTCTCTATTTTTCTGCAGAACACTGACACTCAGGGGTTACTCTCTGGAGCCTTGGCCCTAGTCTGGAGTCTCAGCAGCCACCTACCCCCTGAGGCTATCCTCTCAGGCCCACTCCAGGAATCTCCTTCACCCCAGTTATCTTCTCCCATCAGTGCAAGGGTGCAACCTCCTCCCTGAAGCTCTTCCTACCAGCCACACGCTCGCTCAGCCTTTTGTGCAAACCCTCTCAGCTGGATCTAATAATTACCCAAGGCCACTTGATCCCCAGCCCGTCCGATCAGCAGGGAGGCTAGCTGAGCGTCACAGGCAACACGGAGCTTGCCTCCCTGCAAAGGGCCAGCCTGTGACGGGGGTGTAAATCTGCCCTCTGGAAGGCATGGCTGACATGAACACGCTGCATTAGGGATGTTTATACAGGCCCTATCCTACCAGCTCACTTGCCAATGGCTCAGCCTCTCAGGTAGAGCAGCCTTAGAGAATGGAAATGAGCCTGTCTTCAGCTGACGGGAGCTCAACAGGAACTCATCAGCAGATGATCAAAGTTTGGAGTTCAGCTGAAAGGCCTTCAAACTTGTCTCGGGGAAGTTCTGGGCCCTGTTGACGGAATTGCATTAGCTCATTACTCTGATGGGTTATAATCAACCTGTCCAATTTTAATCTCTTCTGTAGCTGTGCTTCGGAGTCTTACATTTCACACACACACACTCGCACACACACTCTCCCTCTTTCTTAGGGTTAATTACCTGCCTCTTTTGGATTGGCTAAGGGAACTGGCCACTAGATGATCGGGATTATTATTTATATTACAATAATTCCCAGCAAGGCAATTTTGGTCCCTGGTGCAGGAGATATTGCTAGAGAACCTAACAAAAATTGCAGACCCATCGTGCTTGGCACTCTATAAATACATAGCGAGAAAACGTCCCTACTTTGAAGAGCTTACAGCCTAAACAGGCAAATGAGTTGAAGGTCAGCAGTAGACCCAGGAACAGAACCCAGTCCTTCTGAGCACTAACCTATTGCTCTCTCTACAGTACTGCACTGAGCAGCTGTAGCCAACTTGCAGGCATCAGTGAGGGCTGTTATGCCTGCCACCAGATGAAGTGGTTCTAGAAGCAATGAGGGACAGGGGTTCAGAAGTGTTTCCAAGAGAAGTTTCAAAGAGAGATGCAGCTTCTTGTGAATACTGTAGTGGATCCACTGGTCTGGCAGGAAGGGGATAAAACATCTCAGTGTGTAATTCCTGAGGTTTCATGAATGGAGTTTCCAAGAGTAGAAGCCAACTGGTTTTACACAGAGAAAGAAGAGTGTGACAGAGGAAGCCTGCAATTCCCCTTTGTTCCTGCTACCTAGCTACTCTTCTAGGGCTTCCTGTGGTCTTTCTAGCAGCCTGATCAGTTCATGTGTCCATTGCAGAAAATCAGCTTTCAAGAACATGGTGCTCTCAAATCCAAAGCAAAACCCTTCATTCAGCCTTGACTTTGCATCTCAAACCCCAGCTTAAACCTCACCCAGATTTGGATGCTGTCTCCTGGCTGGAGTCTCAGCCAAAGGGGTAGCAAATTTCCTGCAATACTAGCATGTCTGTGTAACCCACTGGGGAGTGTGGTTTGTAGGGCTCCCTTTGTATCCAATCCACAGGGGGCTGAGACTATTGCAGGCCTAGAGGGAGTGCTTTAGATCAAGCTAAAGTAGCCCATCATTTTAGCTCTGGAGGTCCCTGGTTCAGTTCCTGCTATGTGAGCCAAGACGGTGACCATCACATTTGCAGTAAGTGTCTTGGCAACGCTCTTTGGAGTACCCCATTGTTAGAACCTGTCCCAGTACCACTTGTACAATCGCCAATCTGTTGTGAGTGGACCCAGTTGTTACATCCTGTGTGCTTCCAAGTCAGCTGGGTCTGAGCAGCATTTACCTACTGCTTGTAGCTTTGGGTTTATAGGGCACAATCCTAGGCTCAGACCTCTTTTTTTACCCCCTTCCTTGGGACATGGGACTCTGCAATCCCGCTGTCTTAGACCCCGAACTCAGTATCTGCGACCTCCCTAGCCCTAGTTTAACCCTTTGGGGAACAATGTGGATGGAAAGCAAGGAACACAGGCTCTGCAAAGGACTTTTTAACCACAGGCACTTCACTCTGAAAAGCACTTCAGAGCTACAGATCTTTTAAAACAACAAAAGTCCTGAGTTGTTCCCTCCCCTCTTCTGGTCTCACCCCTCTGCAAGTCATGGCTCATCAGCATTTCATGCTTGGCAGAGTCCCTTCTGCCCTCTCTCTCCTGCATGTCTGGCTTTCATTTGGTGATGGTTGCACCCATGCTATAGGGCATTCCCCTTTCTAAGTGCAGTCTCTGTCTCCTTTTTCCATGTCCTCAGCTGGAAAACTCCAGCCCCCTTCCCTAGTCAGGCTTTCCCCATCTGCATAGAAAAACCCATTGTTCCAGTAGCTGAGAGTCATTGACAGCCCCAGAATGTAGTTTTGATGGCTTCTTTGTGATAGTCCTTCAACACGATGTCACGTCCCTTTGCTTGGCAGAGCACTGTCAGGAGTTCCATACCATGGTATATTGAGGATGTGTTGGAATGACAAGCTATCACTTTAAGCCAGGAGGTGGTGGGGGGGGGGAGTTTAATGGTCTTGCTTCTAGGCTAGGGGGCTTTGTAGCGAAGCCTGTGAGCAGAGTCATTCTAGAAAGATCCAGCTTAAAGCAAAGCACATCGAGTTGTGCCTCTGCCTTAGGGAGCAGCCTGTTTCCTCTCTCTGATTTTGGGTTCTTGTATGTTATCATTCTGGATTCTAAGAAATGTGTTACATTGCATCCTTCCAGCAACAGTATTTATGCTTTTTTAATCTAATTTCTCTGCGTGTATGCTGCAAACATAACAAATGCAATAAGCTGCCCCCGGGTGGGTTTAGAGATGTGTTCAGAACCTAATACAAAGTGTAGTCCTTAATAGAAAATGGAGTCCACAGTTTGACACAGACATAGTTCACTCTACCACACCCATCTTGCACTGTCTGTCCCAGTCCCCATGCATACATTGCTGAGAATAAAATATTCACGGGCCATCCCAGACTCTGGGCAATGAGACACCTGAAGCAAAATGATCATGCTAACATTTATCGCCAAGCGGAGACACAAACTAGCTTGAAATTGCAAAGTGGAAAATACTGAGGGTAAATTGATTAAAATTATTTATTGCAAACATGGTTTATGTGACCTTTCAAAGTCATTAGGCCATAGATACTTAAAATGAGGTTTTTTTAAACCAATGACGCGATGAAACAAAGTAAGCTTTCTCTTTTTCTCTCTCTCATAGACTATTGATATCAACCTCTCTTCAGCCCTACAGATCGTAGTGGGAGTCTGTCAAAAAAAAAAATACAGTGGGCTATATTCTGACAGGAGAGCCTCCTGGAAGCATGACATTGAAATCTGAGGAGGCAGACACAGGCCTCATTTCTGGTGGTGCAGACCCCGAGGAAACAAAGAGGTTTGGACAGGCTAAGACAAAAAGCAGGAGCAATCTTTTGGAAATCTGGCATAGAATTCATTGCAGCTAGGCTCCGTCCTGTGCTATCAGAGCTGGAGAAAACTAGGTCATCTCAGAAGTGGACTATGTAAGGCAGAGAGGTAGGGAGAAGTTGCCCCTAATAGGGTGGGGGGCGAGGTATTGGTTTGGGGGTCAGAATAATTAGGTTCCTATTCCAGGTGCCATGTGTAAACTGTATTGTGTAAACTTCACATCCTTGTCCATGAAATGGGGATGAATAATACTCCTGTCTCTTTAGTGTTCTTGCCCTATATCACACAGGGAGCAGTATTGCCACCTTCAAGCATTCAGAAATCACAAGTGAGGCTCCCCCAAACCATGACAATTTTAAAATAAAGAACACATTTTAGCCCATTTCTATTGGCCTTCTGTTTTCTGAGTGCACTTGGGTCACATTTTCAATTTTTCTCTGCAGCCATAATGCTTAGAACTTTACTTTAAAAAAAAAAAAAAGGAAAGCCAGGAGTCTCTTGTGTTCACATAACGGCAGGAGTTGGGGCTGTGAGAAATAAATCGACATCACGAGGCTCGAGCAGAAATCATGAGCGCTGGCAATACAGTGAGTTAGTGGAACGGGTTTCTACTTCTGTCCCTTAACTAGTAAGTAATTCTTTCCTCCATGCAGGGAAGGGTCAATTAAGCTTGAAAACGCCACCGAGCGACAGGTCTGTCTTTAAGAGAACCCCTCTTTTGGCCTCTTCAGCCAAAGTTTCACAGGAACAGGGAGCTGGGGAAAGCAACCCAGCCTTAGACCAGCTGGCTAAGGCTGCCTGTGTTTACTGCACGCCAATCATTCTGCAAGCCTTTCATTGGCACCGTGAGATGCACAAGCTCTCTGGGAGGCTGCTTTCCCAGCGCCAATCTGGAGCTGTCTGTCATCATTAGGGCACTTTGCTTTAAAAAATAAGTCTGACAGAACCGTTTTGTTCAGGGGGGTGAGAAGATGATCAGAGAGGACGTTTCCCCGGCTTCCCCCAGGGACTCTTAAGTTCCCTGCCGTGCTCTGGCGCAGCACTACAAGATTGCCGTCTATGCAAATGTCAGAGTGAATAATTTAGCGCCTTCCCGGTTTGTTTCTGAGACTTTTATTGGCTTTGGGACATGTGTGTGGCAGCTGGGAGATCAGAGGCACTTTTGAGATGTCAGGCCACTCTCTTTAAAATAACAGAAAGGTGCAGGTGGCGGCAGCGGGGGGTTGTGGACCACCATGGATTTAAGGCCTAGTCTACACACTGCTTTTGTACCAATGTAACTGTTTCAGGGGGATGATTTCTTTTTACTGATCTGGTTTTTACAACCCCTAGTTCGGACAGTAATGCTGGGATAAAAGGCCTACATCCTCATAGGTATTTAAACTCCTAACTTCCACTGAAATCCATGTAAGTTAGGAGTCTCAATACCTTTGAGGATCTGGGCCAAGGTGCCTTATGCTGGTATATCTTTTTCCCCTTCCTGAATAAGCTATACCAGTATAAGCCCATTTATACCAATACAACTGTGTCCACACTGGGTAAGTTGTATTGTTTTAACTATATTGGTGTAGTTAAAGTAGGGTTGCCAACTTTCTGATCACACAAAACCGAACACCCCTGCCCCACCCCCTGCCCCAAGGCCATGCCCCTTCTATGAGGGCCTGCCCCTGCTCTCTCCATCCCCCCTCCCTCCGTCACTTGGTCTCCCCCACCCTCACTCAATTTCAGCGGGCTGGGGCAGGGCGTTGGGTTGCGGGAGGGGGGTGAGGGCTCCTACTGAGGATGTGGCTCTGGGGTGGGGCCGGGGATGAGGGGATTGGGGAGTGAGAGAGGGTGCAGCCTCTGGCTGGGGGTGTGGACTCTGGGTTGGGGCGGGGTTGGGGCAGGGGTGTTCTGTTTTGTGTGATTAAAAAGTTGGCAACCCCAATATAGTTAAAACAGTACACCTGTGGGGGGGAAGTGAGGTCTCCGGCTGGGGTTGTGGGCTCTGGTGTGGGGTTGAGGATGAGGGGTTTGCCGTGCAGGAGGCAGCTGGGGCAGGGTGTTGGGGTGCTGGGAGGGTGTGGGCTCCGCGAGGGAGTTTGGGTGCAGGAGGGGACTTCGGGCTGGGGGAGGGGGTTGGGGTCCCGATGGTGCTTACCATGGCTCCTGGGAAGCGGCCGCCAGGTCCCTGCAGCCCCTAGGCACATGGGCTGCCAGGAAGGCTCCATGCGCTGCCATCGTGCCTGCAGGCGCGGCCCCCACAGCTCACATTGGTCACGGTTCCTGGCCAATGGGAGTTGCGGAGTCGCCCCTAGGGGCAGGGGCAGCACGTGCAGCTCCCTGGCCATCCATGCGTCTAGGGCTGCAGGGACCTGGTGGCCGCTTCTGGGAGTTGCATGGAGCTAGGGCAGGCAGGGAGCCTCCCTTAGCCCCGGGCCCCCACTGTGCTGCCAACTGGACTTTTAACGGCCCGGTTGGCGGTGTCGACCGGAGCCACCAGGGTCCCTTTTCGACTGGGCATTCCGGTCGAAAACCGGACACTTGGCAACCCTAAGTTAAAGTGGTAGAACTTGTGTGTGTGTAAACAAGGCCTAAAAGTTCTCAGCAGTTCATGTGCAAGCTTCTGAGGCTCCGTCTACACTGGCACTTTTGTCGGTCAAACTTTTGTCGGACAGGGATGTGAAAAAAACACACCCCTGAGTGACAAAAGTTTCACTGACAAAAGCACTGGTGTGGACAGCACTAGGTCAGTGGGAGATGCTCTCCCGCCGACAAAGCCACCGCTGCTTGTTAGGGGTGGTTTAATTGTGCCGGCGGGAAAGCTCTCTCCCCCGGCATAGAGCAGCTACACGGGAGACCTTACAGATGTGCCGCTGTAAGGTCTGCAGTTAGGGTGACCAGACAGCAAGTGTGAAAAATCAGGACGGGGGTGGGGGGTAATAGGCTTCTATATAAGAAAAAGCCTCAAATATCGGGACTGTCCCTATAAAATAAGGAAATCTGGTCACCCTATCTGCAGTGTAGACATAGCCTAGGACAGTGGTTCTCAAAGTAGGGCCGCCGCTTGTGTAGGGAAAGCCCCTGGCGGGCTGGGCTGGATTGTTTTCCTGCCGCGTCCGCAGGTTCAGCCGATCGCGGCTCCCACTGGCCGTGGTTCGCCGCTCCAGGCCAATGGGGACTGCAGGAAGGGCGGCCAGCATGTCCCTCGGCCCGCGCCGCTTCCTGCAGCCCCCATTGGCCTGGAGCGGCGAACCGCGGCCAGTGGGAGCCACGATCGGCCGAACCTGCGGACGCGGCAGATAAACAAACCGGCCTGGCCCGCCAGGGGCTTTCCCTGAACAAGCGGCGGCCCTAGTTTGAGAACCACTGGCCTAGGACACATCCTCAGTCAATGTAAACCTGTATAGCTCCATTGGGTCTGATGCTCCTATTATTTACATCAGTGTAAATCAGGCGTAAACCACTGAAGGGAATGGAGTTACTTTGTCATAAACCTGGTGTAAGCATGAGGAGAATCAGGCTCGTTGGCTTCAGTGGAGCTAGGCCAGCTTACCTCAGGGCCCTGCCTAGTTCCACCAACTCCAATGTTCCATCTACACTAGTTTTCACCAGTTGAGGAGCAGGCTGCAACTGCCATCTTGAGGGAGACCCCTTAGCGTTAGTCCAATTTCAAGTCATCGGCATGAGCCATGAGATGAATCTGGGCAGTTTTCTTCTTCTCACTCAGAGAGGAGTACTTTTAAATACTTTTAAAGGGAGGAACGTTTCCTTATCTCTTGTGCCTATATAACCCCCATTTTCTGGTGAGCAGTGGGGGAGTTTAAATCACAGCCTTTCAGCCTTCGACCTTAGTTGGAGCTCACAGTGCAAAAAACTCTATGCTTTATTAGTGAAGAGTTAAGGCAGCCAAAGTTTATCCCTTATTTAAATCTGTATCAGTTGACTCATGAGGGCAGGATGGGCTTGTGGTTAAGGCACTGGCCTGCTACTTGAGAAACCTGTGTTTAATTTCTATCTGTGCCAAAATCCCACAGATGAATATCAGGACTTTGTTCTGTCACTTCATACAGACAAAGAAATTAGATGAAAACATAGAAATACTCTGGCTGGAAGATTGCACTGTAACACTAAATTATTTCTTAGAATTCAGAACGATAACATACAGGAATCCCAAAACAGAGAGAGACAAAGCAGGCTGCTCTGTGAGAACAGAGAGCTGCAACTCAACACACCTTATTCTAGGCTGGCTTTCTGTACAGTAGACTGCTGCTCAGCTGTTCCCCTACACAGCCCCCTAGCCTGCAAGCAAGACCAGGAAACCCCATAGCATTTAAAGTGATAGCGCTACAATTTTAATATAGTTTTCTGTATGCCATAGACCTGTCGATGGCTCATCCCCACTTGAAATAGGCAGCAATTTACCTCCCCTCTTAAGTGCTAAGATCTCAAAATGGGGAGATAACCTGCTAGGAAAATGACAGGGTTTTGGGGATAAGTAAGATCTTGAGATACATCTTGTAAATGTAATGGCTGCATCCTGCCAGATGTGACTTCATAGATAACTGGCTATAGCAGTGCCCTACAATGGCACTTCCAAGTAGCAGAGTCCACTGCTGTGGAAGGCTATTCCCTCCCACGCCCCATTGCACAGCTGCTTCAGGTTTATGGAACAACCAAGCAATCCACCTTTACAAACTTCCATTTAGTGCCTTTAATTAATGACCCTGGGAGACCTTGCATGTCTATTTCAGCACAATATCGAGCTCTGTAGCGAAAGGACTTTAGTGCTCATAACAATTCCCTTCTCATCAGATTGCCAGCTCATAGCAGCTGGAATTACACCCCCATGGTCTAGTGTGCGTACAATGGCTTCGCTCCAGATCAGATCCACAGTGCACAAAACATAACCCCAACTATACCTATAAAATGATGGGTTCTAAATTAATTGTTTCCACTCAAGAAAGAGATCTTGGAGTCATTGTGGATAGTTCTCTGAAAACATCCACTCAATGTGCAGGGGCTGTCAAAAAAGCGAACAGACTGTTGGGAATCACTTAGGCTACGTCCTCACTACGGGGGGGGAGGGGGGGGTCAATTTAAGATACGCAAATTCAGCTACGCGAATAGCGTAGCTAAATTCGATGTATCGGAGCCGACTTACCCCACTGTGAGGACGGCGGCAAATCGACCTCCGCAGCTCCCCCATTGACAGCGCTTACTCCTACCTCTGCTGGTGGGGTACAAGCGTTGATTCGGGGATCGATTGTCGCGTCCCGACGAGACGCGATAATTCGATCCCCGAGAGATCGATTTCTACCCGCCGATTCAGGCGGGTAGTGTAGACCTGCCCTAAGCAAAGGATAGATAATAAGACAGAAAATATCATAATGTAGCTATATAAATCCATGGTACGCCCACATCTTGAATACTGAGTTTAGATGTGGTTGCCCCATCTCAAAAAAGATTTATTGGAATTGGAAAAGGTTGAGAAAAGGGCAACAAAAATGATTAGGGGTATGGAACAGCTTCCATATGAGGAGAGATTAATAAGATTGGGACTTTTTAGTTTGGAAAAAAGACAACTAAAGGGGGGGATATGATAGAGGTCTATAAAATCATGGCAGGTTTGGAAAATGTAAATAAGATAGTTTTATTTACTCCTCATAACACAAGAACTAGGGGTCACCAAATGAAGTTAATAGGCAGCAGGCTTAAAACAAACAAAAGGAAGTATTTCTTCACACAACGCGCAGTCAACCTGTGGAACTCTTTGGCAAAGGATGTTGTGAAGGCCAAGACTATAACAGGGTTCGAAAAAGAACTAGGTGAATTCATAGAGGATAGGTCCATCAATGGCTATTAGCCAGGATGGGTAGGGAAGGTGTCCCTAGCCTCTGTTTGCCAGAAGCTGGGAATGGGCGACAGAGGATGGATCACTTGATGATTCCCTGTTCTGTTCATTCCCTCGGGGGCACCTGGCATTGGCCACTGTGGGAAGACAGGATACTGGGCTAGATCGACAAGAAACAGTAGGCAGATGTGGGACATATACTACTAGCCCCCCTTCGACAGTACATTGGGCCTAATTCTCCACAACCTTGGGTCACCATTTACACCTGGGCAAATAGAGAGCAAAACCAGCATGGCCGTCTATTAGGCCCACTTTGCACAAGTGTAAGGACCATTGAAATCAGGTAAAGCCTTTTCATTGAAGCTCGTAACAAGGCAGATCTCTCCATTGACTTTGATGGGCTTTGGATCAGGCCCTAAGCGATTTTATCAGGCACAAAGCAGTAGCAAATCAGGATAGGTCTTTGAGCCCACGTTAACTCACTGATGCCCCCTGGAAGGTGCTAGCGAGGAGAGCCCTATCCCCTTTCTTGTATGACTCCAAGCAGGTAATTAAATGAGACAATGAAACAGATTACATTTGCATCTGGCTCAAATGAAACTTAACAGCGCTAGGCAGCCCTGGCACACATTAAATGTCTCTGTCTAGAGAGATGTAATGAACCAGTTTTATTACAATAGTAATTTCTCGTATTGCATTTGGTGGCTATATATTCATGGGGCGGAACCGGAGAAGAAGAGAGAGCTGCAGAGGCTAGTGTATTAAGGTATATTTAATGCAAGAAAGATGACACCATATTGTTATCTAAATATCCAAAAGGTCATTATAAACCCATCGAGTTAAGCTTAAAAAAAGAAAAAGCCTCCATTCCTGGCTTCTGTTACTTAGCTATAATATTGATTTAATAAATAGGGATTGTTAGAAGCTGTGGAATGCAAGGGCGGCAGTGGGGATGTTCATGTTCACTTTATTTCCTTCTAGCTCCTTTCATGTCCCAGATTCACCCACTGGTGTATAAGAAGTCCCAGCTTGTAACATTATTTTTCAAGTTAGTTTGGGACAAAACAATAAATCCGAGTGTAACAGGTCGCAGACTCACCGCTGCGGTGCCTCCTGCTGGTCGTCTGGGAATTAGCTCGATTCCAGCACTTGGCGCGCCCCCTGCTGGTCGGCGTTTCTCCTGCCTCAGGCCCCCATGTCACTCCTGGACCCCGGTGCCCCTTACCTTGGGGTTCTGCCCACAGAAGTATCCCCACACTCTGGGTCTCCCCTCCCAAGGGAACCCCCTCTGCCTATACCCACCTTGCCTCAGTGGCTTTGCCCAGTCATCATCCAGACCCCGCTCACTGGGGCAAAATGCAGTCTGTAATGGCCCCTCATCATTGGCAAGGGGGTTGGACCTGATGCCTTTCCTTGGCCCAGCTGTCTCCCTGCAGCCCCAGTATCTCCTTTGGTCTTCAGCAAGGCCTCAGTCTGGGGACTCGCCAAGCCAGAGCTCCCCAGCTCTGCCTGCCCTTCCCCAGCATTGCTCTGCTTCAGGTATCCTGTGCTCCCAGGCAGCAAGGTCCTTCCCACTCCAAGGCTGGAGTGAGATTCCCCGTTTCCCGGCTCACAGCCACACCTGGGGCCAACTACCTCGCCAGCCTCCCTCAGTTGCTCTTAATCCCTTTTCTAATTGGGTCCCAGCCACAGCCCTCTCCAAGGGCTGCTTTTAACCCCTGATCTCCTGAAGTGGGGTAGCCGCCCCACTACACCGAGATATAGGACAAGTGTTGGGAAGGGACTGTGCTGTTGTCTTAATTTCCCAGTGCCTCATCTTGTAGGTGGGTGTGGGAGTTCTATACACCCCTTGTCATCTGAAATTGTATTCCTCAATCCCAGGTGACATGGAGGGCATGAGAGCTGTTCTGGCTATACCTCTTGGTGCCCAATGAATGAGGGGTGTTTCCCCCGGTCCTCGGTTCTCTCTAAATTCCCCATGCCTGGCAGCTCGCATGGGGGTTAGGTGTTCAGACAGGAGCCAGTAACACACACACAGTAATGATACATTCTGGAGTGCCCAACTGTTGCACCCACCGCAGACACTAATATAAAGAAGATGGGTTAATAAGGGATGGACTGAAAATGAGTGATGGGTGACTCTCCAAAAGTTCAGAGTAGCGTTGGATGAATAATTCACAATGATTCTTTTATTCAATGAATATGCCCTCTTTTTCGGTTCATGGAATTTTCTTCGGGCAGACTGTGGTGTTCACTGATCATTCAGTGGTTAAAGGTACTTCAAAGAGCTCAGCATTATTCAGTGAATATTGTCAGAAAACTATCCAAAATGAACCATGAAAATGGCAAAAAAAACAAAAAAAACCATGAAAATTGGAAAATATAAGCAGGGGGCGGGGTTTGAATTTCTGTGTCATAACACTGGGTGGGGATTTGCATCAAAATGTCATGATGCTGGGCAGAGTTTGTGTCATGATATCATGATGCTGGGTGGGGTTTGCACTATGACATCATGACACCGGGCATGTCAAAAAATGCCCATGGGGGATACTTTTTTTTTTTTTTTTTTTTTAAAGCTGCCCATGAGACAAGTGGCAAAAAACTGTGGGCCATGACGGCCTAAAAACGCCAGCTCAGTTGGCCAAAACCAAACAGATACTCACGCGGTTTAAGCAGACCTGGCACAAACAGCAACACGAGCTTCTGCAGTGCCTTGCCCAGACCCTGTCTGGGAAACTCAGCCCTTAAAGACACAGTCCCCAGTACCGTACAGATCACAATTTTCTGGACTTTATTTGCTGATAGAAATTATTCTCTGAACAGTTTCTGCCAATAAGTGTTAGCCTTAACTTGTGAACGTGCAGTTCAGTGTGAGTATTCAAGATCCAAAATTCAGACTTTTCTGGTTTATGGTAAGTGGTCGCACTTTCTATTAAGGCTACATTTATAAACACTTATCACAGGTTAATCAATTTTAATAGACTTCTAATAAATGGTTACTTACTTGATTTAGGTTTTTGTAGATTCTAAAAGATCAATGGGTTGCTTATTACCGTGCCTTACATACTTTCCACCGATGGGCTGAAAGCCTGGCATACTACAGACTATTGCTGTCTGTAATATGCTTATAACATCAATCAATTATTGAATACTCCTGAGTATTTGCTGTTCCCACCATGGCATCAAACTTGGGGGCTAGTCCAAAGCCCACTGAAATCAATGAAGAACTCTCATTGGCTGCAATGGGCTTTGGCTCAAGCCTCTGTTCATTAAAATATTTGACGAATAGAGATGCAAAAGGGGCACAAAAACAAATTAAGTGGACTGATGAAAAAATACTTGCAAACATTCCCAGAATTTTTTTCTTTCTCTGTTTTGCTCAATGCTAGTTGGCAGGTTTGAATCAGATGGGGATCCAGAACTTTAACTGGTATTTAACCAATCAACAGCTTGTATCTCTGCAGGTCTGGAAAATTGAGATACAAATCATACAGGAACAGGACCTTCCAGAATATTTCGGATACTCTTTGGTTTCCACTGGGCTGGATCTATCATTAAAACTAAATTCCTGGAGCTCTTTGGTGCCTCTGTTTTCAGAGTCCAAGAAATACAGAGATATCATGAACAAAGGGAAATAATGATAAATTAAAAAGTGAACCAAAGGTTCTATTTTGTTTTGTTTTTAATCTCACGGCTGATTAGGTTTGAGTTGTGAGGGATTTATTCTGAACTGGTTCACCCATTCCTATGGAAAAGTGCCCTGTGAAATATTCACAGAGACCTGTAGCTGCGCAAGGGAGAAGTGTGGTGACTTCTGAAAAATTGAAGCCCACAAAATCTGACACACAACCCCTTGCACTCTGTGATAAACTGTCTCTTGGTGGATTTATTAGTCTTAAGCAACAGCAGTTGCTCTGAAAAGAAAATGTATTTAACCTTTCTCTTTAATTGTCGCTCAGCTAACCTGTCAGTTCTACACGGGGCTGTTAATAATTCTGCTTAAAGTATCTCAAAAGGAACTTTCATGTTTAAATATTAAACAAGAAAACCTGGTTACAGTTGAGAAAGAAACGGTGTAAAAATATGGCGCCTCCTCACTTAACATGGAGATCCAAAGTCTATTGGAGTCAGGGGGAAACATCATCCTACTGATGTGAAGGGACATTGGGATCACGCCCATATCTGCTCCCTGATTCAAAATCTTAAGAGTGTTGATTGGACACAATCCCCAGTGACCACAAGAAGGGGTCTGCCTCACTGAGAACTGAGTAGGCACGTGAGAGTTTGGCTCATTTAGGTGATACTGACTCGTTTACAATGAAATTCACCCCATCAGGCTTAAACAACACGCAGATGTTGCACGGGTCCTCTGCACAGTTCACCCTTCCTGACAAGGATGTGTATTTGCCAGCTGGATGCTACTCCAGCTGCTGCATCACTCACACCAAGTTCCGGACGGGTTCTGTTTGCAGAATCTTTATTATAAGCGATAAGGCAAGAGGCAGAAAGGCCCAGAACCTCAAAGATATTTCGGTGCCTAACTCCCCTAAATAGCTTTGAGGATCTGGGCCAAAGAACCCAGAGTCACAGGTCAGGGTGAGTTTACAGGACTGGCAGTTTGTCGGGGGGGATCATCAGCTTTGACTTATAGACAGGAGCTAATCACAATCACAGAGTGGGAATAAAGACAACTCTCCATGCTCAGATCCCACCTTGTGCTCCCCCACCAGGCACTAGTCTCCACGAACCATGCCTACTCCAACAGGTGTCCCAGCAACTCACTGAGACTGCACGTCACATCATTAGGGGAGGCTTGTAGCACTCGGGAACACCCAGGGAAGGAATTCCGGCTCAGCAAGAGGCACCCAATCCCTCCCCGCGACAAGGAGCACGTTTGGTAATTTGCTACAGATTCCTACAAAGTGCATGATCCCCACACACTCAGCTGACTGGCATAGGGGGAAAGCAGCAAGCTGGGTAGGCCACACATCGGTTGCTTATCTTAGGCACCTGTATGGCCCCACTCACTGTAGTGTCTCAGCACCTCGCAATCTTTAATGCGCTGGTCCTCACAACACCCTCAGGAGGTAGGGCAGTGCTGTTAACTGCATGTCACACACAGGAAACTACGGTACAGAGAGACTACATGACTTGCCCAAAGTCACACTGGAAGCCTGTGGCAGAACAGGGACTTGAGCGCTAGTCTTTTGAGGGTCTGGCTAACACACTAAACCATGGGGCCATCCTTCCTCACCGCCTTTGGGCTCCCTAGTCCCCTGTCCATTAGGATTAGGGGCAGTGACAATCCGTCCCTTAGATTGTGAGCTCTCTGGAGCAGACAGTCTCTTCCTGTGCATCTGTGCAGCACAATTTGATCCTGACGGTGACGTCTGTATGTTAGTGCAATTCAAATAATAATAATAGTAATAATAATTAATAATAATAATTAATAATAAATATTAATTAATAATGACGTACCGTCTGTCTCTGATCCTGCACAATCAAAACCAAAGGGAATCGTGCCATTGACTTCAATGGAGGCAGGATTTGGCTCTTTTACTGCAATGGGTATGGATGAAATCACTGGAATAAAATAAAAAAAGCTTGCCGGTAACAATGCCGGCTATTTTCCTCCGTTACTGGCTCTCCTCCCTAGTATGGTCTAACACTGAAATATGACACACAGCTATATGCTTAATTAACGAGCGTTTCTAGCTTGATTTACTGTGGATCGTGTATGATGGATTGCTCAGTGTGCTGTGTGTTTGGGCAAAGGCTTGTAGCAAAGTATTATAAATGTTTCTCTTTTACCTTTGTGCCTATTGCCCGCAGTGCTTTAAGCAGCACATTCAACATAGCCAACTGTTTAGATTACCACAATAATATGATTGGTGCTTACGTGCATTTATGAAGAGATCTTTTCTCATTCCTTAGCTTTGCATTGGTTTTTCATCCTCATTCTAACTGAGTTTTGGAACATTCTGCATGCGTGGTGCTCAGGACAGTGGCAAGTGCCAATGAAAAGCCCTATGATAGCCTCACAAAGTGAACGGGGAGGAAGGGTGGTCGTGTGGTTAAGCCATTGGCATGGGATGCTGAAATACAGGCCCAATTCCCAGGTTTGCCACACACTCCCTTTGTGACCTTGGCTAAGTCACTGAATCTCTGGGCCTTTGCGCCTCATCTGTCTCCTCTATGGAGACTATTTGCTCTTCAGGGTAGAGAAAGGCCCCTTGTTTCTAAAGTTTAAGGCTAGAATGGACCATCAGCTCATATAGGGCAGTGATTTCTAAGATTTTTACTAAGGTGACCCACCAACTGCATTTTGTCTTTTTTTGCAACCCAACTGGGGGAAGCCTGAAATTACAGGCCAGCATCCTTCTCCTCTACCATGACCACCACCACCTCTTTGTCCCCCTCCCTGCTGAGGAAGCACCAACCACCTGCGGCAGCATAGAATCATAGAATCATAGGACTGGAAGGACCTCGAGAGGTCATCTAGTCCAGTCCCCTGCACTCATGGCAGGACTAAGTATTATCTAGACCATCCCTGACAGGTGTTTGTCTAACCTGCTCTTAAAAATCTCCAATGATTGAGATTCCATAACTCCCCTAGGCAATTTATTCCAGTGCTTAACCACCCTGACCGTTAGAAGGCAACAGAGAGTCCTGTGGCACCTTTAAGACTAACAGATATATTGGAACATAAGCTTTCGTGGGTGAATACCCACTTCGTCAGACACATACGAAGTGGGTATTCACCCACGAAAGCTTATGCTCCAATACATCTGTTAGTCTTAAAGGTGCCACTGGACTCTCTGTTGCTTTTTACAGCTCCAGACTAACACGGCTAGCCCTCTGATACCTGACAGTTAGGAAGTTTTTCCTAATGTGCAACCTAAACCTTCCTTGCTGCAATTTAAACCCATTGCTTCTTGTCCTGTCCTCAGAGGTTAAGAAAAACAATTTTTCTCCCTCCTCCTTGTAACAACCTTTTATGTACTTGAAAACTGTTATCGTGTCCCCTCTCAGTCTTCTCTTTTCCAGGCTAAACAAACAAATTTTTTTCAATCAATTTCCTCATGTTTTCTAGACCTTTAATCATTTTTTGTTGCTCTTCTCTCGACTTTCTCTAATTTGTCCACATCTTTCTTGAAATGTGGTGCCCAGAACTGGACACAATACTCCAGTTGAGGCCTAATCAGTGCAGAGTAGAGTAGAAGAATTACTTCTCATGTCTTGCTTACAACACTCCTGCTAATACATCCCAAGATGATGTTTGCTTTTTTTGCAACAGTGTTACACTGTTGACTCATATTTAGCTTGTGATCCGCAGTACTCCTTCCTAGGCAGTCATTTCCCATTTTGTATGTGTGCAACTGATTGTTCCTTCCTAAATGAAGTACTTTGCATTTGTCCTTATTGAATTTCATCCTATTTACTTCAGACTATTTCTCCAGTTTGTCCAGTAGTCCTTTTGGACTAAAGGTAAAAAATCCATTACAATCTACATATCACCCAGTTTGTCCAGATCATTTTGAATTTTAATCCTATCCTCCAAAGCACTTGCAACCCCTCCCAGCTTGGTATCATCCGCAAACTTTATAAGTGTACTCTCTATGCCATTATCTAAATCATTGATTAAGATATTGAACAGAACCAGACCCAGAACCGATCCCTGCGGGACTCCACTCGTTATGCCCTTTCAGCATGACTGTGAACCACTGATAACTACTCTCTGGGAATGGTTTTCTAACCAGTTATGCACCCACCTAATAGTAGCTACACCTAGCATCCTTTGCCCTGGCACCTAAACCCTAATCCTGACTCAGTGAGGACAGGAGACTCTGAGTAGGGAGGAGTTTGAGAGCAAGCCCACTCTGCACTCACCCCGCAGTGACAGTTTCTGTCCCATGGGGCTGGGCCCGGCTCCCTGCTCTGAGTATTGCGACCTGGAGAGTGGGGTCACAACGCCACTCAGTGTTGGCTTGACCACCAGTCCTCCCAGGGCCTCCCCTCTGCTTAGAACTTTCCCTCAACCCACTGGTGAGTCGGGACCCACTGTTTGGGAAACACTAATCTAAGTTGACTTCCTGTATATCACAGGCCATTAAATATCACCCAGGTAGCCCTATATTAAGACTAAAGATTTTAATTAGATCAAAACATTTCAGTCTTTGGGAAGCTAAATTGTGTGGCACAAGAGAGACTAATGTGCTTCCAGTTATATGTCCAGAGCTTGGCTCGATGGGACCCAGTTCTCATTTGGCAACTCTAGGTGCTACTGTGATAGATAATTCCAGAATCACCAGTTAGAATGCTTGGGAACCACCATGGGAAGGAAGTGGCTGTGTTTCGGATGTACTGCGTGACCTGCAGAGACAGAACCTTCTCTGTTCAAAGAGAGGCAAATCTAGGAGTGTTTATAAATGTTTTCGTGGACTTAGGAGTGGGTTATAAATTTGAGATGCCCCACTCACTAGTGCTGTAACTTCAACAGTCGTTTATTTGTGAAACCCTGAGGAGCGCTGTCTACACTGAGGGTATGGTCACCTTAACTCTGTCTCTCCAGGGTGTGGATTTTTCATACCCCAGAGAGACGCCGCTATGGCAACGTTACTTTTAAGTGTAGGCCGGGCCTAAGACACCATCTCTGAGGTTGACCCTGGGCCTTGAAGCTTTTTAAAGCAAAGTGAATTTAGTGTGGCTGAAGTCGTTTATCCTGAAGAAATCAGGCAGCAGCGCTCTCTCTCTCTCTCTTCGCCTGCTATCCCAATGCACAAGGCATTCTTTTTATCAACAAGTACAGTCAAAAGCTAGACACGTATGAGCAGTTTCCTTAGCTGAGAGAGTCTTTAGGGCCTGATCCAAAGCCCAAAGAAGTCAATGGGCGTCTTTCCGTTGACTTCACTGAGATGTGGAGTGAGCCCTTAGGCTATCGGTACACTGTGGATGTAACAGAATGTCTGTAGCTCCGTTGAGGGAGGCATTCTTCCATCAACAAAAGCTGCATCTGTACTGGGGATTAGGTCGGCATAGTGATGTCGGTTAGGGGTGAAGAATTGTCACATCCCTGATCGGAGGTAGCTATGTTAACCTAGCACCTCGCTTCAGCATTTATACTAGTGCATGCATCTGAAGAAGAGGGTTTTTTACCCATGAAAGCTTATGCCCAAATAAATCTGTTAGTCTTTAAAATGCCACCGGACTCCTTGTTGTTTTTGTGGATACAGGCTAACACGGCTACCCCCTGAAACTAGTGCAGAGGGGGTGTTAAAATGAGGCCATTATGATTGAATAGCATTTCATACCTGCTTGACACCCATGTAAATGACAGCACAAGGCACAGAGCACCGGAGAATCAGGCCCATAGCATTTAAATTGTTAAGTTCATCACAACTGGCCGTCTTTTCTCACGTTGATGCTCCCTTTATACACAGGACAAGCTGCTACTGAGCCGAACCGTTTCCTCTGGATCGCGCGTGTGTGCATTTCTCATTATCAGCGACACTGAATCATTCCCAAAGCGGTGTCATCCTGTCTGACACATGCTTAATGCTTAATTGTTACCGGAGGCAGCGCTGATATTGATTCCTTTTAACCTGACTGTAACTCGGACCAGTCACTGACTCCATGATGAGCTCCGGCAGCTGGGGTGGCGTTTGCGATGGTAAGTGACACTGCCGAAGCAAGGTTGATAATATTATGCGTCTCTGACATGTGAATCAACCTCAGGGTGAGTGAGCTGCTTTGGAATATAATGAATAAATATCCTTTGGTTTTTAAAGTGATGCTGTCAAAGGCTTTCTAAAAATACTTTGTAACTGGGGTTCATTTTACACTTTTTATTGTATGTGACACCCTCTTAGAAGCTTTGAAACAGCATGAACTGGATTTGCCGCTGTGAACAGTAATGGAGCCCTAGGGCTGCATTCTCAAGGCCAGTTAAAGGCTCCTTTGTGCCGCTCAGGTGTCATAAAGAGGCTGTAATCTAGCTGCAAATTACCAGCAGAGAAAGGGAATTGCCCACTGGTACATCTGCATTGCAAGAGGGCTCTGTGCTTCTGCAGTGTGGCCTAGTGGTTACAAAGATGGATGGGGGATTAGAAGACCTGGGTTCTTGGCCCAACTCTACCATTGCCCCACTAGCTGACCTTGTGTAAGTCACCTCTCTGTGCCTTGGTTTGCCCATCTGTAAAATGGGGCTAGTGATAATGACATCCTTTGTGAAGGATCTGGAGATGAAAAGTGCTGTATGAGAATGTGGTGTTATTATTCCCTTCTCTGCTCCTTGCACAAGGGGTGTAGAGCAGCTCCTCTCTGCTGTGCAAGTGGTGGCACTAAGAGAAGCCCAGCAGCAGGTTTAAGAGATGTTAGTCTCAGGGCTGGTCCTGCAAATTACAGAACTGATGAACCTTCTGCCCTGTAGAATTCTACTCTGCTTTCCAGGAACTCAGTGTTATCCAATGGCATTCACCCTGCCGGCAAAGGAATGTTAAAGTTGTGGGACTATAAGCGGGTTATGCCAACAGTGTTGCCCCTGCTTACTTGGGAGTGCTGAGCATTAACTCGTTCCTTTCTGGTTTCTGGTGTTCTTCACTTGACAAGCCCCTGGCAATTCTTCCCAGGCAATTGAAACTGCTATCAGTGATTTGGTTTTTCCCCCCTCAAGCATTTCAGTTTTGTCCAATATCATTTTGGCAGCAGTGTCCGTCACTTGCCTTCCCTCCTCTGCTCTGTGCGGTTTACCATGAGTGAAATTTATAAAGCACCTTTGATTTAGACAGCTCTGCAAGCTGTAGGCTGCTCCACCCACTGCCAAAATGCTGCTGCCTCTGTTTACTGATGCCCAGCAACTGCAATGTGAAGATACCACATCTTCATTTTAAAATAGTATTGGGCGGGGGATACGCCATACAAAGGAGACATTTATTATTATTGTTGGTATTATGGTAGCAACTGGAGGCCCCAGCTGAGCTCAAAATCCTATTGTGCCAGGGACTGTACACATATAATAAGAGACAGCAAATGTTTCATGGGTGTGGTTTGTGCTTACATATCTATGTAACTGTTTATAGAATCATAGACTATCAGGGTTGGATGGGACTTCAGGAGGTCATCTAGTCCAAGCCCCTGCTCAAAGCAGGACCAATCCCCAACTAAATCATCCCAGCCAGGGCTTTGTCAAGCCTGACCTTAAAAACCTCTAAGGAAGGAGATTCCACCACCTCCCTAGGTAACCCATTCCAGTGCTTCACCACCCTCCTAGTGAAAAAGTTTTTCCTAATATCCAACCTAAACCTCCCCCACTGCAACTTGAGACCATTACTCCTTGTTCTGTCATCTGATACCACTGAGAACAGTCTAGATCCATCCTCTTTGGAACCCCCTTTCAGGTAGTTGAAAGCAGCTATCAAATCCCCCCTCATTCTTCTCTTCTGCAGACTAAACAATCCCAGTTCCCTCAGCCTCTCCTCATAAGTCATGTGCTCCAGCCCCCTAATCATTTTTGTTGCCCTCCACTGGACTCTTTCCAATTTTTCCACATCCTTCTTGTAGTGTGGGGACCAAAACTTGACACAGTACTCCAGATGAGGCCTCACAAATGTCGAATAGAGGGGAATGATCACATCCCTCGATCTGCTGGCAATGCCCCTACTTATACAGCCCAAAATGCCATTAGCCTTCTTGGCAAAAAGGGCACACTGTCGACTCATATGACTCTGTTTCTGCATACTGTATCTTTAAGGCCCATTCTACACTTAAAAGTTAGGGAGACATAGCTATGGTACCCAGAATTGCAAAAAATTTGTCACCCCTGAGCGCTGTAGTTAAACCGACCTAACCCTCAGTGTAGATACGGCTTGGTTGAGGGAAGAATTCTTCCATTGACCTAATGGGGAGGCGGATTACCTACATTGATAGAAAAACCTCTTCTGTCGCTGTCGGATGTATTAACGCTGAAGGTCCTGCAGCCGTAGCTGTGCTGCTATAGCGCCTGTACTGTAGACATAGCTTAAATGGCTACGGATTCTTCAGAGATTGGTCGCCATTTTGCGCTTCATTCATTGCAGACACATACTGAGAACCACACTGTGTTCTCTCTCATGGATAATTTGCATTTGCTCTTTCTTGGTTTGTTGTCCTCTTAATCCAAAAGTTATACAGACTGAAAATAGCCATGTAACCACTGTATGTAGAGAAACATAGCAGAACTGAGGGCAGAATTTGGCCTGCAGTTTTATACACGGCTGAATAAGAGAATCAGCACTGAGGGAGAGATCCGATGTGACATTATAATGCTTCTTTTAAACATATTCTACGTGTAGTTTATTAACCTCTTGTGTGATTCCCCTCTGTACAGCAAGTGTCCCATAAAGACCCTTTAAATAACAAAGCCCCTTTAATTATCCACCTGCTCAACTTGAAAGGATTTATCTCCATGAGAAAGTCACACCTGTATAACTTAAATTGGATTTTAAACCAAAACAGCTAAATCGGTGCAAGAGAATGTGGACTCTTATTTCAGTATCAGAGGTTAGTGAAACCTGTTCCTAACTGATTTAAGTGAAGCAAGACAAGTCCGGCCCTTTTACATTGAGATAAGAGGGTGCACACAGCCTTTTACGCGGGTTTAACACAATCTCTTTAAATTCATACCTTAAGTTATACCAGTGCGACTTCCTCATGTAGACAGACTGAATTTAAGCACATGTAAAATCCCCACAGGATTGGGGCCTTCCCTTGCCACCTTCGCCAGGGTTCAGTGTGAGCTACTTTCTAGAGAGCAGTGGGATCCATTTCAGGCGAGTTCTTCTGGGAAGAGGTGCTGGATTTGCTGAATTCCTGGTGGCAGCCAAGATCCCGTCTTATCTTGTCACTAGGTAAGGGGACATGGCATTACTCATAGCAGGTATGCAGACATGGAGGCTGCAGTGAGAGGATCTGGAACTGCAGTGTGTGTGGAGCTGTGAATTCCTCCCATTTTCCCTAAAGGGCTGTGAAGCTCAAAGCAGAGAGTGAGACACTTTGAATAGCAACACTGCTAAATGAGAAGCCTAAAGCTGCAATGCACGGCTAGCTATTATTACTAGAGACGGGACCATGCCACAGTGGTCAGAGGCGGATGCAATGAGAAAGATGTGCAAAAGAATGACTACCTAGGGGTTATAAACATTCCTCCTTCAGACCACGAGCCAATCTCTAACTATTGGGGAACAGGAGGAAACTTTCTCTGTGGGCAGGGTATACCAGATCTGCTACTGCAGGGTTTCTTGCACTTTCTTCTGAGGTAGCTTGTGTTGGCTATTAGAGCTGGGCTGGGAAACGATTTTCCCATCCTGCGAAAATTTTCCAGATTTCAAATATTTTCCAGTTTCACACTGGGATAAAACCAAAACTCTTTGAATTTCCTGGGAAACGAGAGAGAGACAGAGAGAGAGACAGAGAGAGAGAACCAACTTAGAACAGCCCATACATAGCCTGCTGGTTAGGATATGGGAGACCCAGGTTAAGGTCCCTGGTCTGCCTGATTCAAAGCAGGGTTGTGAACCAGAATTCCACACAACCCGAGTGAATGGTTTCACTGCTAGGCTGTTAGCTATTCTGGGATGGCTCTCCCTCTCATTCTGGTTTTGACTAGAAATTCCATCCTGAACCCGAGAAACATTCCTGACGTAAGTTTTGTCAGAACCGATACATTTCTGCAAAAAAATTACGTTTTGACAAACCAACATTTTCCAACAAAAATTTGCTTCGTCAAAAAATTCCCGACCAATTCTTCGGGTCCCTGTCAGAGGCAGGAGTAGATGGATTCCTGAGTTGATCCAGTCTGGCAAGTCTCCTGTTCATAGATCACAAGTGTTTGGAACCTACTGTTTGTTTCAGGCCCTTTTCTAGGGTTGTGTCAACCTTTTTTCTGGCAAAGTTCCCCACACTTGCCAATGCCAGTTCGCCTCCACCTGCGTCAGCAATGCTAGGAACAGTCCTGGCCTCCCGTGTTTTTAGCATTGTGTCACTTAATCTTGCATAGAGCAGATCCACAGGACATGGTAGTTAAAATGGGGCTGCCACTGGCATCTTGCTTAAACTAGAGTGCCCACCCTGGCTCCTGCTGGCCAACCTGAACCCTTGATAGCCAGCGTGGGATGTTTTTGAGAAGAATGGTTTGTGTAGACGAGGCCTAACTGTGCAAGCTAATTTGGAAACCTTTCAGCCACCATGTGCCTTCGATTTGAGATGCACAAATTGAGAAGTCACCACCCCCATTTCAAAGTCATTATTGACTTGGAAGGTCAGGGGTGAGATACATTAACATTGGTGTGTGCAGGACAAGATTAGCATGGGGTGCTGCAGTCAGAACAAAGGTACACAGACAAAGCTGTGTGGGAAAATTTGCAGACATGCTTTACATGTGCATCTACTTATTCAGTGTACTTAGGCCTGATACAAACATCAGACTCCCATTGGCTTCCGTGGCCTTTGGATCAGGGTCTTAGCTCTTTAGGCTACAGCAAAGCACTTAAGGATGTATGTATCTTTAAGCCCACACATTGTCCTATTAATGTCAATGGACTCATTGCTAGAGTTGGGTGGGAAAAGGTTTTCCTGTCCTGTAAGAATTTTCGAGATTTCCAGAGTTTTGGTTTAATCAATTCAGCATTTTTGGCCTAAATGACAGGTCACTGAAAAATTCCAGACCATGTCTACTAATTACAGGCTTGAAGTATTCATGTGCTTAAGAGTTTTGCTGGATTGGGTCCTTAAGTACTAAAATTCCCTAAATTCACCCAGATCCTTTTTAGTTTTAAATTAAATGTGTTTATTTTATTAAGGAAAATAAAAGAATTATAACAGTTACAGTGAAATAAGGAAAAGAACGCCTGGCGGTAAAGTGCAGCAAAGTCATATTAATCATATCATAATACTTTACATTCATTCTCTGCTTTGTGTTGTAAGAAAGCCAGGAACAAAAGAACCAAACCAACCAGAAACAACAGAAAGATGATACGCCGAATATAGCATGTAGGGCACAGAGTGCATCAGGCAGAAGTAATACCAGGCAATGATACCAGTCTAGAACTGTCTCCAGAACTGTTTCACCTGGCTTATCAATAGGGTTCTCTGAACTCATTGTTTTTCCACAGTTTTCTGTCAGCTGAGCAACTCTAAACTCTGATAGACATCGGATTTGTGGAGTTTCCTCCCATCTTTTAGCTGCTGCTCTTTCAAAAGAGGAAGTTGAAGGTGATTAACCACTGGAACGAGCTACCAAGGGAAGAGGTGGATTTTCCATCTCATGACGGCTTCAGATGAAGACTTCAGGAAGTTTAATCAAACACAAGTTATTGGATTCAATACAGGAGTAACTGGATGGAATTATCCAGACTGTGTTATGCAGGAGATCAGACTAGGCAATTTAATGGTCCCTTCTAGCCATAAAATCTGTGAAGAGTTGCTTTGTTGCTTATTCTAGGTTGCAATTTTTTGATCCTAGAAAGCGTGGTGATTTCCAAGGTTGTAATATCAGACATTTTTGCTAACAATGAAGCTTGCAGGACGTAGCTCAATTAAGTGGTGTTACCGAGTCCCAGTATCAATAGCTCGTGTTGGAACGCATGGGAATTCCACAACATTAAGTCAATTTGTAAGGGTATCTTTGCACAAAAGAACTTTTTAAAATACTGACATCTGGGGCTGGTTTGTTTGTGAGACAGAGGGACTCTACCAAAGAGAGGCGTGTGTGTGTTACATAAAGATGAATTTCATTCCTAGCTTCTTGTGCTATAATCAAATCTCAGGGTCAGATTCTTAGCTGGTGTACATCAGCATAGCTCCACTCAAGTCAATTTACACCAGCTGAGGATCTGGCCCTACATCGTGTCCTCCCACCTCTTTTATAAAATCTACCATGACAATGTATTCTCCTTAAAATTCTTTTAAACTTATTCCACAGATTTTTCAAATAAGTTTAAAACATATAAGTGACATATTTTTACATATGACAATATACCATTTCCACTTGCTGCAGGGTTAGTTATAAAATGTTTTTATTTTATTTGAATTAAGTCTTCATGGTAAAAGATTTGCTGTGGTTCAACAAACCTAGGCAATTTCTGTATATAGCAACTTTCCAGTGGAGATCCCCAAATGCTGTACTAACATTAATTAACCTTCACAACTTTCCTGCTAGGCATCACAACCTAGAAAGGTGAAAATATCTTCCCGGGCTCAGCATGAGTCTAGACTCATAGTTCTCTCCTCTAACTACTGGACAATGTTCCCTCAATAAAGAAATAAATACAAGAAAACTCCACTTCCTTTCCTAACACTCCATGGTGTTTGAAGTGAAATCCTGATAGGGTTATCACCGGAGGTTTCGAATTTCTTCTTAAAGAAGAGAAGAGAATTTCCATGACTACCTACAATGTAAGCCAATCCTCTTTGGTTTTGTTATATCTTATTGAGCTTTTTATTTTGGTTCCGTGTATGTACAGCGCCTAGCACAATGAGGTCCTGGTTCATGAATGGGGATCCTAGGTAATACAAATTATGATTATTACGTTTATGAGCCAGTTTATTAAAATATTACTACTACTACTACTACTACTAACCAGTAGGAATATTGTAATAAACTGGCTAGTATATATGGACACCTCTGCCACCTGGAACCAGAACTGCTCAAGTGTATTCCATAGGCATTATACTCTTAGCAGCCAGCCTGGGCTCTTGTATAGCTCAAGTTAAGTGGCTTCAGAGAGGGAAGATCTAAGTTCCGTTCCTGTTCTTATTAGCAGGTGCAGCATAGTGACAACTATGATGTTCTAGACAGAGGTGGATGTGTTGCACTGTTGTAGAATATCTTGTTTTATGTAGGTGTGATGGGGGTTGGGAGAAGTGATAGAGGAGAATGAGGAGGCTTTCTGCTGTTTTGTTCTTAGCTGGCAATTATCAAAGTACTTAATGTCAAAAATGTAGTGGAAAAGAGGGTGGAGTGGAGTGGGGAGAATGGCTGAGGTTTGCCACTCAGCTTAGCCCCATGCTCTACGGCAGTGAAAGTACTTCAACCAAAGTCTCTCCATTTGTCAGGACGGCATCACAGCACATTATCCAGGTGTGAGAACTGCCAAACCGAGCCATGTCATTTCCAGTCAAATTACCATAGAATTTACGGAGTAGGCAAAGAAACCCCAGGCTGGGTTTTATGTGGGCAGCTCCTCCCATGCAGAAGAAGTGTTCAATTAATGGATTATTTTTCAGAGAATGAGCAGATCAAAGAAGTCTTTTCCTTGTTTGATAGTGGAGTGGGATAGAAGGGTCTCTCTCTCTCTCTCTCTCACCCCCCCCCCACACTACCCCTTTAGAAAAACACTTTAAAAATGCTTTGCCCACATTTCTGCATCTCTCTGATTTAAACAACTGAACTCCATTTAGTATAGGTAGGGAATTCCTTTACTAAATGGAATCCAATTCTCCCCTACATTCACCTGTAGAGGTTCCCATTACAAGCAAAGAAACATAGAAACGCGCATTAGAGATTTTGAAGCTATTCTTTCAAATATTTAAACTGCATCTATTTAACTGTCCATAAACAGGTGGCATTCTTCCCCTGCCCAGCGCAAGGTGTACACACACTGTATCACATGCACAATTACCCCATTCTGAGGTTCATCTAATAGGGATAATTAAATGACAATCACAGAACATAGTCCTGACTCTAAACTTTCTCCCAAGCTTGGCTGTTCTTAGGGATTTCCCTGCAGGACCTTTGTGTTTCTGCCCCTCATCCCTGCCAGGACTGATGCTTCTTGGACCACGCCTCTGAGTGACTCAGCAAATATACCTCTCCATCTCTTTGCAGGTTTCTAGCACCTGACAGCAGGATGTTTCAGCACTAGAGCCCCAGGCAGGGACCTAGAGCCCGTCAATCTGTTACAGTATTAAATCCTCCCCCCAGACCAAGTCAAATCCAGCTGTTGTTGCTTTCCATTGATGGGACAGCAGAATAATAATCCCAGGTTAGATCTGTGAACCACATTTTGATAAGAACAGCTCTGCTGCTTTCCTATCTGCTCTGGTACTTCTATGGCATTCATTACCATCATGCCTGGGTGCATCCTGAACATTAAAATATTTATCTGCACAACACCCCGCAGAGGTAAGGAATTATTAATGCCATTAATAATGGAGAAACGGGCACACAGAAAAATCAAGAGAGTGGTAAATTCACAGGTGAAGGGGGGCATTGAACCTAACTCTCCTAAGTCCCATGGCAGTGATTTAATCATAAGATCATCTTATACTTAGATTAGGGGTACCGGAACAGGAGGGGTCAGGGATCCATGGCCCCCTCAATTTTAAAAGTGGAGAGCTATATCCTCCCATTTTTTACTGGCTGTAAGGGAGAGTGAAGAGGGTAGGGGGCGGAGAGGAGTAAGCAGGGGGTAGGGCCTTGTGGGTGGCACAAGGGAAGGGGTGGTGCAAGGGTGGAGGCTTGGGAGGAGGGGCGACGTGGGGGCAGGGACTTGAAGGAAGAGGCAGCACAGGGGCGGAGGCTCAGGGAGAAGGGGCGGAGCTAGGATGGGGCCATAGTTCCGGTGCCGGTGGCCCTCCCACTTTTAGGAAGCTTTTGCCGCTCCTGACTTAGACTGTAAGTGTTTTGGGACAGGGACGGTCATCTTGGTTCTGTGTTTGTACAGCACCTAGCACAATGACTGGGGTTCCTAGCCATGACTGCAATACAAATACACAAATAAATAAATCATAACCCTGATTCTCCCCGCCCCCTGCTAAGTAGGGAATAAATCACTGTCATCAGGTTCCCCCATAGACTCCTGTGGAAGTTCTTTTCTCTTCCAAATGTCCTCAATGTTCACACTCTTCCCAAAGAAAAAGTAACAAGCCGGACGTGCCCCAGGCTTTTATCTGAGCTTTGCTCTCTGATTGCTCAGTCCAAATAAAATGACCAATTGCTTTTCAGGCCTGATCATCGCTCTGGTAAGTCCACATGCCTGACAGCATAATGGATTTCATTCCTTTATCTTTATAGGTGCAGACCATTTTTTATAACGTGTGATATCTCCCCTCTCCTACAGTTCAGCCCTGCTCCACACGAGCTTTAAATGGGTCAGGGATCAGTATTCCACTGGGTGTTTTAATCAAACAGTGATTTGAGTGCCTGCCGTGTATGTGTCAGAATGTGGGCGCAGGCCTCGGAGGAGAGCAGCATGGAGCAAAGAAAGGAGCCAAAAATGATACACAATAATTAAGTTATTCTTCAACTTCAGGTTTGCTGCTGAGGACAAGATTGTTACAACGAGCCCCGGGCGTTTCTCCCTTGATTCCTCTCCATCTCAATGCCTATGACATGGAAGATGAATATGCAGCATTTTCTATTTGTGCTTCTAAACTGCCCATTAAACGCCAGCAGGGAAACGCGATACATAAAAATACAAGAATTCTCCCACGAGCTATGCCCAAGAGAGAAAGAGAAAAGAGCATCCTCATTTAGCGGGAGAGGATGCAGCTCAGCTGTTCAAGATGGGCATAGGAAACTGAGATGGGCTGAGCATAGCGATGCCTCTCGTCTCCAGAGCGTCCCCTACTATCCAGGCGCGGTCTTGCAGGGGTTCTAGCGCCCCTTCAGTCACTCTGGTGCCACAACGTATTGTCCTTGTCTGAGGCCTAGCCCTAGGGTTGCCAATTTTGGTTGGATGTATTCCTGGAGGTTTCATCACATGACATAATCTTTAATTAAAGATTAATCTCTTTAATTCCTGGAGACTCCAGGACAATCCTGGAGAGTTGGCAACAATACTCCCTCCCAGTCAGGGTAGGTATCAGTTCATTCCCTTTTCGGGATTAACACAGAAGTCTAAAACCCAAGAAAACCAACGTCCTTTTAAATCCGGCCTTCAACCCAGTTCTCAGCCTCTTCCACTGCTGGTGCTCCTACCTTCCCTCTTGGTTTGGGGGAGGGTGTAGGGTCCAGGGGAATCCAGGCCTCCCTCTCCTCTAAGTTCCAGCCCAGTGACCCTGTTTCAGGCAGATAAGGACTGTTGCTTTGATCCCTCCACCACTTCCCTGAGTTGCTCCGACCTTGACTCCTCTTGTCAACGTCATCACCGGGTCTCTGGACACTGCTGTCCCCGCGGCTCCTCATGGCTTCTCCTTAGCCAGCTCCGAAGGTGCTTCTTGAACACGGCTCCCAGCCCTTCTCTGCTGCAGCTGCATGGCGAGCAGTCCCTTTGCCCCACCCTCCTCCGGACAGGCGCTTCCCCGCAGCCCTCGCTCTGGGGCTGGGAGCTGAATCTCAGGCTTCGTGCCCAGGGCCGGCTCCAGCATTTCTGCCGCCCCAAGCAAAAAAAAAAAAAAACAAAGCCGTGATCGCGATCGGCGGTGGCAATTGGAAAAAAAAAAAAAAAAAAAGCCGCGATCGGCGGCGGCAGTTCAGCGGCAGGTCCTTCGCTCCAAGAGGGAGTGAGGGACCTGCCACCCCCGAATTGCCGCAGGTGCCGCCCCTCTCCCTTGGCCGCCCCAAGCACCTGCTTGTTAAGCTGGTGCCTGGAGCCGGCCCTGTTCGTGCCTTAGGGTCACCTTCCCTTGCTTTCCTTCAGGCAGGTGCTCCCCCTCAGCTCTCTTCCTGCAGCTGGGGCTTGTGCCTCAGGCCTATGGCTTTTGCCAGGTCCCCTCAGCTAAACACGCTCTCCAGTTAGTCTTCCAATCCCGGGGGTTCAGCAGGCCAACCTTCCCTGTCAGTGAGAGGAGGCAGCTTCTGTGCTGGTCCTCTTCTCCCAACTCTTCCCAGCTGAGGGGGGAGCCTGGCCCTGCTCTCTCGACAATGCTTTTTAGGCCCTTAAAAGTGTGGCATCAGGATTCCTTCCAAAGCATCATTCATTTCCGGCCAGCACCCTTAGGTCTCTCTCTCTATCTACTGGGTCCTTCCAAACCCTTCAAGGGCCATGCCAGGTGGTAGGTTGACCACTAGGTGCTACTGCCCTCCGTGGCAGACTACCCTGTTACACAGATGTCTTCCATGCTAGTGGTGTGTTTTGCGCCAGTCCGGTTTTGGAGATGTTTGGCAGCTCTGCACCATGAAATGTGGGTTAAATCGTGGCACTAAGGCACAGCCTGGCTTTGAGGGTGGTGTAGAGTTGAACAAACCGTCTGCCACTGGTGCTAATGGGGAAGCTGAAGAAGCATTAGCTTTGGTAGCTTCTGTGCAGGCTTGACAACATAAACACACACACACACACAAGTCTTATATAATTACAACCAGTGGAGGATAGCAGAGAAAGCACAATACATGTTTTACAATTACTTGCCCCGGACCTTTTGCAGGACTTGAACCCAGGACCTTCAGCACTAAAATCTTCTCTACACTCAAGGAACGTTGTGCTGAGGTGGCAGCTGTAGTAGACTATTAACTTCTTATAGGGACCAGCCACTAGAGGGAGACAAATAAACACACCCTTCCCTGCAGGTTCGATGTCTCCCTGAGTCATATGAAGTAACAGGCTGTAAATTTGCTGCGCTTCCAATAGGCATCATCATTTTTTTTGTCCTACATAATCCCGTTAGGGCTGTTTGTGTTTTGTAGATGGCAGGATCTGCCTCCAATGCCAACACTGGTTTTGAATATCTCCCTTCTCACACCTTGCAGGGAACGCTGTTTGGCAGCAGATACTCATTACCATCTGCGGTAATCTTGGCAACATCTAAATAAAGATGCCAATGAAAACTCTTGAGGGAGCCCTTGGGAGGAGATAAGCCGGGACTCTGTTGCTGATGCGTGACACCAGACTTGAAGCAATAGGGGAAGATTAGGATCATCGAGTTATCTGCTGTTATCTAATTCAAGGAAATAACCATGTGCCCAGCACATACTGTATTATCAAATGCCTGGAACTCCATTGAAATGATATTAAGCCAGGAACTTCACAGTTCCAGCTGCCATCCATAATTCACTCCCCACTCCTGTGTGTGTCTGGATGGCTGGCATCTTAGAGCAATGGGTGGCCAGACATTGCCATGTACGCTGCGTAAGCCTAGGTGAGTTAAGGAGAGGGCTGTAATTTGGCATTGCTGTTTTGTCTAAGTGAGAAGCAATGTTGTTTTAAAAACAATCGTTTTATGCTACGGTCTAAAAGAGAAGGAACAAATGCAAATGTGCGCATGTGACACACACACAAAATACACATTGGGAGTGGTGACAGAAGTTTCTTTTAAAGCTGTTTTTATTACTGTTTATTTTATGGTAGCGCCTGAAGATGCCAGCTGAGATTGGGGCCCCATTACTAAGAGAGAGAGAGACAGTTCCTACCTTGAAGTGTTTATAATCCAGATAAACAAGGCTGACAAATGGCACAAAAAACAGATGCAAAATGATTTGCTCAGCATCAGAAGTACAACCAGGAACAGAACCCAGGTGTTCTGACTCCTGGTCGAATGCCCCACCCTCTAGACTGCACTATTTCCCTCCCTGTTTGAAGTAGGGCTGATATAAATTTTAATCTCAACGCTTATGGCACAATTTCCCCCCCCCCTCTTTAAAAGCAAGACAATTTGTGCAACGTTTAAAAGTGGCGTCCTGTTTTTTCAGCCCCATCTCCGGTGGGACTCCCATGCAGATGTATGTAAATGCACATGGGGAGGGTACTTTACTACAAGAAAAAAGTTTAACTGAAGAAGGCGTGTCTGTTCATTGGGCCCCCCGGCACCACTTGTCCCTCTAGCCCTAGCGACTGAGATTAGCCCTTCCTTTCCTAGCAGGGGGAGGGGGAAGCTGTTGTGTCTCAGCAGTAAATGATCCACCGCCTCCCTCCCTTGCAGATCTTTCCCCCCCCCCCCCCCGTTTCCTTGGACACAAGGCACCCAGGCAGCAAGTGCCTGACAACATGGTTCAGGTGCGGCTGTGCCAGCCATGGAAGTTCAGAGAGAGGGGGCAGGGGCAGCTGCCCCAAGTACTGGGGAATACGAGGGTCAACCCCCAATTCCCACCCCTAAACCCCTTTAGGTAGCACAGCAGGCCAGAGGCCTGGGTGATAGGCTGGGATCGCCCTTGCTACTCAGGCAAAGCAGGGAGGGGGAGAGAGGGACTCGTTTGTCCTTTGCTGGGGCAGCTGGATGGGCGCCACCCCATTCACCACTGACTTCTCCAGCTGAAATCAGTTATGCGGCAGCTGGTTCCACAGTTCACCCTGAAAGTCTGGGGGTTCAGAAACATGGTTCATAAAATGCTTTGGGGTGAAATAAGCTAAATATTCCATCTAGCTTGGATTTCAACCTGTGGTCCGTGGATCCCTGGGGGTCCGCAGACTCTAAGATTCTCAACGGGGTCTGCACCTCCATTCACAATTTTTAGGGGTCTGCAAATAGAAAAAAATTGAAAACCACTAATCTAGACAATGCAAAGGCTCTAGCTGGTACAGAACCTAACTACCTGGCTTCCCCCTGGCTTAGGGCATCATGAACACATCACATCAAGTCCCTCTTCTGGTTCCCAGGCAGCTTCTGATGCCAGTTTAAGGTCTTGGTCCTATTCTTCAAAGCAATTTATGGATAGAGGCCCAGCTACATCAAAGACCAGATTTCAATCTTTGACTCACTGTGAGAGCCGTGCTCCTCTGGAACAGTGCAGCTCACAAAGCCTGGGACATGAGAGCTGGGGACAAGGCATTCCCAGTCAAGGGGATCCGGCTATGGAACAATCTTCCAGAGGAAATCAGGTGAACCCAGAATCTAAACCTGGTTAGGAAACGCTGCAAAACTGTCCTCTTTGAAAAAGCACCACAACAAGGACACCCACCGCACTGACACTCCTTTCTGCTTAAAAACTTGTACCAATGAAAACCAAACACAGGAGTTTGACCCCAAAAGGGAGAAGTGCCAGAGAATCCATCGAGTCCATTTGCCATTGCTATTTATTTTATGTGGAAGGTGCTTAGATATTAGGGTGATGGGCAGCAGTATAAAACTCTTAAAATACACGAAGATAGAAATACACCCTTGTGCAGTGAGCTAGCACACCAAGTGTGCACGGAGTCCTCCAAACCCCTGACTCTCCGTCCTACTTCCTGTCCAGTGGACCAGAATGCCCCTAACACCAAATCTAAACATACCCTGCCTATTTTGGGAGGGAGGAAGGCCAACAAGGTCCAGCAGCAGTGCCATGCAAAGGTCTATTGTACATTACAAAGTCACAGTGCGGGAATCATTAGAAGTGTAGATGCACCTGTCTGTGAAAGTGATAGAGGAACTAAACAGGGGAAGAATCTGGCAACCCAGAACATGGCAAATCAATGGAAGCAAGCAGCATAATTAAAGCTAAATTCCCTTTTTATTTATCATTTGTGAACTAATGCGGGCAAAAACTAAAAATAAAACATACAGCATTTCAGCCAAAATGCTTCCTGGCCAGAATAGTGGATCTTTGTCTATTTAAAATTATGAATGAAATCTAGCAAGTTCAGTTCGCATTATGCAGTTTGTTAGCAGTGCCAGACTTTTGTTATTGTGTTTCTATGCCGTTTGGGATGGGCACACTCCCTTGACACTCTGCGGTTTTGTATCTTCAAGTCTTTGGGTTTTAATAAACAAGTTGGTTTAGTGCCAGGAACAATGCTGGGTGTTTTCCATATAGGCTATCAAACCGCATTTATTAAATGACCGGTCACTGATCCTTTCTGTACCTCTTCAGTACATTACATTTATCTCTGGTGTCAGGTGCCAGATTGACTGTTTATCCACAGAACAGTTACACAATGGCCAGTGACAGTCAGACTTGCCCCCTGCTGCTGTGATAACATGACTCAGCCCTGAACTAGAAGGATGACTTCCAGTGGGAGAGGGAACACCCAAGGCTTCAGTACCTGTTGGACTAGTGGCAAAGGAAAACGGAATGTTTAGACCCAGTAAAATGTTTCATGAAAAGTGTCTGCTTCTCACAGAAAATTTCACCTTTTCATCAGAAAACTGAACACCCGAAAACTGTTTGGCCAAAACCTGAAAATTTCATTTCAGAAAATAGCAGTGTCTCATGGGAATAATAGTTCCATTACCTCACACATCTATTCTCCGCTCTGGGCTGGGCTCCTGCACCAGGCTACATATCCCATGTTGTACCAGGGCATGAGACTCCTGTAATACACCAGGGCAACTGAGCAAGAGGGAAAACCGTCATGTGTCATAGGAGATGTAGTCCAGCCAGGTGCCTCCGGAGGATGCAGTTTAATATCAAATCTACCCGGAAGGAAAGATTATGATTTAGTTCCATGAACCAAAACCAAAGCAGATCATTTGAATTGAAAAGTTCTGAATCAAAAGGATTTTTTGGTGTTGGGCTGAAAATGTTCAGTGTTCAGTTATTTGATGAAAAGTTGAAATTTTCTGCAGGAAAAATAGGGTGACCAGACAGCAAGTGTGAAAAATCGGGACAGGGGGTGGGGGGTAATAGGAGCCTATATAAGAAAAAGACTCAAAAAGTGGGACTGTCCCTATAAAATGGGGACATCTGGTCACCCTAAGGAAAAAAACATTACAAACACATTTTCCAACCAGCTCTATGGGCAAGACGTTTAATTTGCTCTGTGGCTCACTTCCCCTTCTGTAAAATGGGACTGATATCGCCTTACTTCCCAAGTCTGTTGGGAAGGTAAAACCCATCAATGATGGAGCGGTGCTCAGATCCTGTGTTGGTGAGAGCCCTCTAAGCAGATTTAGTCCTTGGTTTTCTGCTTTGAATGCCAGCAAGTGTGCCAGTGGTGATGGTGGCTTTTTGTGTTGTGGACACTTCTTCCACTAGGCTCTGTCTATAGGAATTGCTGGTTCATCTAGTTTAGTCTTGTGGGTCTGACGGTGGCCAATACCAACTGCTTCAGAGGAAGGTGTAAGAAACCCTGCTGTAGGCAGTTATGGAATAATGTTGCCCGGGGAAGGTTTCCTCCTAGGGGTTAGATCCCTTCCAGAATTCTTGTTTACTCTTTTGGGATTTCCTGTGATAGCTCTGGATATTCTTATTATCCAGATAAATGTCTAATTCCTTTTTCAAAACATGCTAACGTCTGGGCCACAGAGCTATCTTGTGACAATGAGTTCTGCAAGCTAATCGCGCATTGTCTAAAAACCAACTGTAACAGGATGGTCTGCCCCTTTAAGGGCCAGAGGCCTGGGACCAGCAAGCCCTGGTTAATTATCAGACCCAGCTGGAAATGGAGTAAGTGATTATAAAAACCAGCCAGTGGCTTGGGGGAGGAGAAGAAGTGAGTGAAACTGGCTGATATTGACCAAAGCTGCAGGAGGATGAGTCTCCTGCTGGGGTCCCTGAGGAACGAAGGGTATATCTACACTGCAATGTAAGTCCATGGTTCAAACTCATCTCAAGCCTAACCCCTCTTCTGTCTACACACAAATTGTGCTAAGCCAGGGCTCAGACCCAGGAACCTCTAGGGATGAAGGGTCCAAGCCTAAGTCAACCCAGGGTTCAAGCCCACTTGCTTTGCAATGTAGACAGCCACACCAGACTCCTGCTCTGGGAGTCCATGGAGTATTCCATAATCCCACGGGGTGACTTTCTTTGTCCTCTGGACAGTCAAATTTTCCCACACTGCACCATGAACAAAGGGCTAGAGTGGCCACATTTGGGGAGGGTGCTAAGAAGTCTGGGATATGGGTGGTTGAACTCGGGCCTGCAGAAGGCAGTGTAGATGCTGGAGACCCAAGTTGGGACTCAGGGTTCAACAATTCCTAACCTGAGGTTACAAATGAGTGTACACTCTCAAGCCCTAGGGTAACAAATCCAGGGTCTGCTAACTTGAGTTCTACTAACCCTGGGCTTACACTGCAGGGTAGACAGACCTGAAGAGTCCAGGAGGTAAGCCCTGGGCATTGTAGCTGGGTAGGAAACGCCAGCTGGAAGTTTTGTTTTCCCTTTGTGAAGATGGTGGTCATTTGGACAATAAATGGCTAGACCAAGAGCTAAAGACTACTTTGGGTGTGACTGATAATGCACAGGCTGTGAAGAAGCCAGCCTTAACCCATATGGTTAGAATACCCACATTCTCCATCAAGCACTGGCAAGATGAGTGTGGTATGATGGAATCCAGATAGCGGAGACTGGCTGCACAGATCAAGGGTTAGAGACATGTTCCCACAAGGACTGATATAAGGATCAAGGAGAGACCTTGGGGAACTCTGTGGGATGTGCATGATCTTGTATGGAAAGTTTTGTCTGCAAAATGTTGGTGGGGAATGTGGGTTGTGGTTTGACAGTGAGTAGCCCAGGAGGGATTTTGCAGGTCAGAGAAAACCTGCCTGGGAGAGAGGCAGGTCTTCTGAAAAGGAGGGAGGTACGTCACAGGGTGGCTGGCCGCTGTAAATGAAGTAGGTCCTCTGTTCTAGAACAGGTCCTCCCGGTTTGGCCAATGAAGAGGGTAAGGAAGCATCTGGAGCTATAAGGGATCAGGGAGAATATGGGTGGGAGAGAGACCTGATGAGTCAGGTCTCTAAGTGGGGAAGAGTCAGAAGAAGGGGTAGGTGAGAGCCACTTGGGATCAGGAGTCCAGAGGAGGTCGCAGAAGTTTGTTCTGCTGGAGAGAGCAGCAGAGGGAGTTACCTGCTGATGTCCAAGCCAGCGAGCTGAAGCCCAGGGCCGGAGAGGGCGGAAGGCAGTTTGGCTGAGGGGCTTACCTGCTGACATCTCCGTGCCAGAGAGCTGGACCCAGGGGGACACTGAGACTGCAGGAGGAGTGAGGGATGTACCCCTCGTGAAGATGATTACCCAAAAGAGAGACTGGGGGGTTCCCCCTGGGAAGAGTGGGGGTTTAAGGACTATAAACACTGGGCATGGGGAATGGACTATATTTGGGACTTCTGTTGGGGATTATTTGAACTACGTTTTGATAACAAACCTGCCCAAAGGAGGGGTATTGTTTAAGCAAGCGAGCCAGAAGTGAAGTTACTGGGAAGGGAGAAACTGAGGCAGGCACTCTTGTTCTGCCACAGCCTGCTGCAGGAGGTTGCTCCAGGTGGGGCTTCCCCTATGATACCAGCCCACTTTGTTTCACACAGACCGCCAAACAAACACAAGATTGTCACAGGTTTCAGCCACAGGTAATCTTGTATGGGTTTGGATGCATAATCTACAAGTGAGCATCCCAGTGAACCTCCACTGCTCCCCTGAGCTGTCCAATCCATCATGTCAGAAGCCTCTGACCCTGATAAATGCAAACTTACTTTGCTTTTCCAGTACTGGACTAGTAGACAATGTGCAAGAACCAATAATGGCAACTCCCCACTCCATCTGAGAACTAGTGGGACTTTAATCATTCCAGGAAGAGCTTTCTTTGTTTCCATGCAGGAAGAAGACAGAGCTATTGAAAACTCAGCTTTACCTATTAACACTTGAAAATTGTCCAAGTCATAACAAAAGGAAGATAGAACAGAGTGGGAGTTTTTCTGGCTAGGTAATCATAGCTGCATTATCTTAGTGCCTATGATTAAGTGCAAGACGATGCTTTTGTATATGTCCTTCCCCCGCCCCAGGTATTAGTTCAAATAGGTTTTTCACCGGGAAACCCCCCTGTCTCTTCTTCCCCACCCTCACCCTCACCCTCCCTGAAAATATGCCACATGTATTCTCTTTTTAGGAGGCTGGAGGAGGTGATAGGGAGGAACAGCACGGAACAATCAAGTAAGATTGTAAATGCCTAGGAGGAGGGCCCTGTCTCACTCTGTTGCAGCACCTCACACAATGGGTCCTCAGTCCTGATTGCTGTAATATAAACAATAATTGTCAAAGTGTCATTTTGTGATGAGTTTTCTGGATAATTTGAAGCATTTCATTGTCATAACATATTCTGCCTTTGGAGCTGAACTGGTAAACGCTTCCTGTGAGCTGGGCTCTGCCTCTGATAGCGCAAAGAACAAGCTGTGGAGCCTTTCACAGCTGGTACGTGTCCAATCCAGATCAACAGTGACCAAAAGTAATTCCCATCTTGATGGCTGCATGATGGCTGGTCTTAAAATTGGTGATGCCCTCCACCTAGCAGATGGGCAAAGAGAGTTATAATTGGCAGTGACAGCAGAAAGGTCAAAAGTATAACAGAAATTAGAGGTGGAAGAGACCAATTTGGTCACCTAGTTAATTCCCTGCCAAGGAAGAATGAACTGCAGAGAGGGGCAATATGGTCCATTTGTCCTGGCAGTTGGGTGCCCTGGGTTCTAGTCCCAGCTCTGCCACTGACTCACTATGTGATCTTAGCCAAGTCATGTCTCTGCTCCGTGCCTCAGTTTCCCTGATTGTACTGACCTTTATAAAATGCACTGAAATCAATGGATTAAAAAGTGCCATTGTAATGGGCCTGGACACTGAAATACACTCCTGCTGAAGTGCCTTACTGAGTGTTGGTATGGAGAATCAGGTGCTGGCATTGTGGAGCAAGAGGAAATTATAGGGGCCGGGGAGGGGGGGGAAATCACTGTCACTAAGAAAAATTGAGTGCAAAAATAAAATAGAATACAGGTTGAACCAAAAATGTAGCCATAGGCTAAAATATTAAAGACCTAACAGGATTGTTACATGTGTTCCATTCAGCTCAACTCCCAAAGGCTCATATCCTCTATAGCACATGCCAAGGCTTATATAAAACCTGGGGTGAAGTATCCCTGTATTTGTCTCTACTTTGGTAGTTCTCAAGACTTGGTCAGGGACATGCTTTGAGCAGGGGGTTGGACTAGATGACCTCCTGTGGTCTCTTCCAACCCTAATATTCTACGATTCTATGAAGAAGATCTTTCAGGGCTTCACCAAAGTGAGGCCACTCTCCAAATTTTATCACAAGTCTCGCAGTGTTTGGTGTTTTTTTTCTTAAAGCCCCAGCTCCTGGAATCATGGGATTATGTGAGACTCTCAGCTTTTGTTGAAAAAAAAAGAAAAATTGTTCTATCTCTATGGTTGCAGAGAAAAGCTTGAAGATAGATTTGCTCAAATCCCAGAAGACAAATACAAGAACCCAACATTTGTTATCTTTTAAAATCTCATGATTTGGGGTGGTGGGAGCAGTGGTGTTGGCTCCTGGACTTTTGAACAATTAGAGTTGGCAATATTATCTCTTGAACTCTATCATCTCAAGTGTTGCTTCTTCTTCAGGAGACGCCCAGTCAGCAGAGGCACTGGAATGGGGGCCAGGGGGCTATGTCCTCCCACTTTTTACCAGCCGTAAGGACAAGTGACAGGGGAGAGGGGGCAGAGAGGAGCGAGTGAGGGGCATGGTCTTGGGGGAAGAGGTGGTGCAGGGGTGAAGCCTTGGAGAAAGGGGCGACGTGGGGGTGGGAACTCGGGGAGCAAGGGCGGTGTGAGCGTGGGGCCTTGTCGGGAAGGGGAGGCACAGGGGGCGGGGCCACGGTTTGGGCTCCGGTGGTCCACACCACTTTCAGGAAGCTTTCGACGTTCCTGCCAGTCAGTCGTTATAGGGCAAAAATGTGGAAAGGAATTCCAGAGAAAGGCAAGGCTGTGAATTGGCTGGAAATAAGAAGGTGAAAGGGTGAGAGAGAGATAGCCGGGAGTGCGGGGAAGGGAGATGGAATGACACACTGCAGTTCATCATGAATATACCATGCTGTGAGCCTCGTTAATAATTGACATTCACTTACATGGGTTTCTTTCCTTGTGATGAGGCTAGGAGTATTATGAATGGATAATACATAGTTTGGATGATAATAAAACTTTCAGCACCTTGCGACCCCCTATTGCTTCATGACCCTGCCGGGGGTTGGGCCCCACCTGTTTAACATGAACAGAGAGCCTAAAATGAATAGAGCATTAAAATGTTATTAAAACATCTTTTCCTTTCAGAGGTGATTCCCCTCCCCCGTCCTGGTGCTTCGCGTTATTAAAGTGTCCTACGGTGGGTTTAATTTCCATGTAATTTAAGATGAGAGATGGTATGTAAAAGCAGTCAGTGCTCCCGGCGAGCTGTAATGCGCTAACACTCAGCTAACACTAGTGCTGAGCGTCAGATCTTACTCTTGGGCCCTTGTTAAACTTGCAGCTCCCACCTTCTAATTGGCACATGCACTTAAAAAGACAAAGATCCTTCGCTGCTTTCCTCTGTTGCTTCTACAAATCTCACTCCCTGGGTCCTGCTGTAGTGATACCCTCGTGTTTCTTCTATTTCCTACTTCTATGGAAGAATGAGAGGAAGGAACAGCAGGACTGGGAAGAAAGGAGAGAGCCCAGTAGAGACAAGGAAAAGGAATCTGAGCATGTACATGGGGGAAATGGACTAAGGCCCTGATTCAAAGCCCATTAAAAGTCAGAGTCTCTCCACCGGCTTCATTTGGCTTTGGACCACTCCTAAGGTGGGTAGCAAAGTTAAGTTGCTATGAAAGACGGAAGGACTGCAGATGTGAGAGAGCCCTTGACTGATGGAGAAGTGTGAGCTGCCAATCAATAGAGTGGAAGAGGTGGGGCCTAGAACAAGGGGATTGTGACCCTCAAGGGGTCATGAATAACAATTCGGGGGGAGGGGGTCACAAGGTGCTGAAAATGTTACTGATGTCTAAAACTAACAACATCTCATTCCCTGCCCACCTTGACCTTTCAAAGTCAAGTATTCTTTTAACCTTTCCATGCTCACACACAAATAAATGACATCGGCTTAGCAGTGAGATTGTCAATACCTTTGTTACTCGGACTTCTGCAGTAACTGTAAGGGGGTCGTGAACATATTTGACTTCAAATGAGGGGCTGTGTAATGGGATGTTCACCTCACACAGGATCAGTCGGGGTTAAGGTGGCCAGGCAGGCCAATTAATGCCAAGGCTAATGGAGGGAGGAAAGAGTTGGTTTGGAGCTGGTACTCCAGGAGCAGCGAGGGCTGAGATGGTAGAGCCCAGAACTCCTGAGCCGAGGGTCCCTGGACTGGAAACCAGAGAAGAGGATGATCCCGGGTTCCCGCACAGGCCACTGGGGAAGTGGCATCATCAGGGCAGTACAGGAGAAGACTGCCTGGGACTGTTTGCATAAAAAGACTTTGGGGTAACCCCGGAAGGGGGAAACACGGATGGCGACACAGGCGGAGGGCCGAGTGATGAAGAGGATGCTGCAGTTCCTAGAGTGAAGCAGGTCTGCGAGCTCAGAGGATGGCAGGAGAGGCACCACCTGAAGAGGGTGCACCAACTGTCAGAGCTAATCCCCAGGACGGCCAGCAGGAGGCGCCATTGTGGTGAGTGGACCCTGTGACAGGATGCCAACGTGAAAAGGCTGAGAAACACTGAGCTAGTTGATAGGATACTGACTTGGGGCTCAGGAGATGTGGTAACTATTCCTGGCTCTGCTACTGACCTGCTGTGTGACCTTGGTCAAGTCACTTCTTTCTGTGCCTCTGTCTTGTCTATTTAGACTGTAAGCTCTTTGGGGCAGGGACTGTCTCTCGCTATGTGTTTTATACAGCACCTAGCGCAATGGGGCTCTGACCTTCCTTGAAGTTGTAGTTGCTACAATCACACAACCAATAGTTATAACACAGAGAAGATGAAAACTGGGATAGGAATCCCAGCAGAAGAAAGGGGGCTAGTACCTAGTGTGGGTGAAATTTTTCAGCCAAAACGCTTTCCTGGTGAAAACTGCAGATTTCAATGACACCAAATCATTTCACAAGTTCATGTAGGTTTTGCCGTACTGTTTGTGTTGAAAAACAAAACAAAACAAAATCCAAAAAAGTTGAAATGTTTTGTTTCAGCATTTTCAAAATGAAACATTTGGATTTTTCCATTCAAAATTGCTTTTTGTTTTCAAATTTCCTTTAATTTTTTTTTTGTAAAAATTGTCTAAATTGAAATGAAATGTTTCGTTTGGCCCACAATGATTTTTTTCAACCTTTCAATTTACTGAAAATCGCCCCCCTCAAAAAAAGGTTTTGTGTTGACTGTCTGGTTTTTCTGACTTCAATTTTTCGTAAATGGCAACAAACAAAAATATCCATTATTTGCCTGGCTCTACCAGTAACATACGCGTAACATTTTTGAATACTTTAAACTATAGTATTTTAGTTTGTAGTCAATTTAAATAAAGTTTAAATAAGCGCCTTATATGTTTGATTTCTCTCAGACAATTTGGGCCAAATTACATTTCCTTGGAGTAATTCCATGGAGGACTGGATTTACACCAGGGATAAATTTGGCTCATTGTACCAGTACAGAATAGTTAAGATGCATCACTTCAGATCTGATCTCAGTTTTGCCCAGACTGACTTAAGTCAATGTTTTATGGTTGGAAAAGTTTACCTGCCTAGCCCACAACCACCTCTCAGAAAAATCTTACATATTCAAACAAATTTTTACTTCTTTATATAATGTGTAATTAACCTGTAGAATTCACTCCCATTTGATTTTATCTGACAGATCCAACAGCCTTTGAGTTATGTGGAGGATTTCCTGTGGTCCTTGTGGGGATGCAAGTTAGCTATGAAACTGTGAAGCTTTTATTTTCTCCATTCTATGCCTCTAAATTTCTAAGAACAGTCCCTCTGTGCATAATTCATTAGCCATTTTACACAGGAGAAACACACACTGTGCTGTCTCCTGGAACTTTACTTTTGTTCTTTCTTGCTGCTGTTTTTCTTAATCTAAACTAAAAAGCTGAATATATAAGATTGCCTTTGTGTGTGGGGAAAAAAAACATAATTGTAGAGCTATCCAAATTATTTTTTTCAACAGAAAATGGCTTTTTTTTTACAAAATAGATATTTATTAAAAAAAAAAAAATCCAATTTCATTCAAAATTTCCATGTTTTCAGTGAAACCTGCCAATAAAATTGTGTGTGTGTGAGAGGAGCAGAAACAATTTAAATGTTTGTTTATTTTTATTCTGGGGAAAAAAAACAATCATTTCCCCACCAGTTCTACATAACCATGATGTTAGACTCTGCATTCTCTTCTGCCTTTGGTTCCCAAGAATTCATTTATCTTCTCCACAATGGGTTTGTCTTCCTTGAGTGCTCCTTTAGCACCTTGATCATCCAGTTGCCCCCTGACTGTTTGGCAGGCTTCCTGTTTCTGGTGTACTTTAAAAAAAAATGATGTTTTTGTGTCTCTTGCTAGTTGCTCTTCAAATTATTATTTTTTTTGCCTGCCTAGTTACACTTTTACACTTGACTTGCCAGAGTTTACACTCCTTTCTATTTTCTTCAGTAGGATTTAAATTCCAATTTTTAAAAGATGTCTTTTTGTCTCTAACTGCCTCTTTTACTCTGTTTAGCCATGGTGGCATTATTTTGTCCTCTTATTATGTTATTTTTTTTTTTTTAATTGGGGTATACTATAGCTTGAGCCTCTATTGTGGTGTTTTTTTTAAAGTTTCCACGCAGTTTGCAGGCATTTCACTCTTGTGACTGATCCTTTTAAATTCCGTTTAACTAGCCTCCTCACTTTTGTTTTGTTCCCCTTTTTGAAGATAAATGCTACTGTGGTGGGTTTCTTTGGTGTTATCTGCCCTACAAGGATGTTAAATGTAATTACATTATGGTCATTATTACCGAGCAGCTCAGGTAGATTCACCTCTTAGACCAGATCCTGTGTACCACTGAGAAGTAAATCAAGAATTGCCTCTCCCCTTGTGGGCTCCAGGACTAATCCAAGAAGCAGTCATTAGCGGTGTCTAGAAACTTTATCTCTGCGTCCTGTCCTCAGATGACATGTTCCCAGTCAATATGGGGATAGTTGAAATCCCCCAGTATTTTGGGGTTTTCTGTTATTGTAGACTCTTTAATCTCCTAGAGCATTTCACAATCACCATCCTGCTCCGGTGGTCTGTAGTATATTCTTATAGTTATACTCTTATTATTCAAGCATGGCATTTCTATCCATCTTTATATCTCTTCAGCTCCTACCTGTACTTTACCAACTTCTATCTTCTCCTCTTTACCACCCCCTTTAATAAATCCTCCCTTAAGGAACATGTCTGTCTGAACCACGTGCTCCTCCGCATCTGTCGGCTTTCCCTCAGCTTGTGGTTAAAAAACTCCTCTACAACCTTAACTTCCACGCACATATCTGCAGTGATTGGAGAGGGGAATGCTGCGTACATTAGGTTCAGCTTGCTGGCTCTCTGCCTGATACAACCTTGAATGTGCAGCTATGCTCAGCATAGCTTGACTTGCATGGACTTGAGGAAGGGGGACACCATTCCATGTTGGCTCTACTCCCCACTCTGTGGGTCAGGGGTCCTCTCCAACTGATGGGATTCCATCATTCCCCTGCCAGGGGGTTCATGGCATCCTCAGAGCATCAGGTGCATGAGGATGGCGTCACACGTTCCTCCAAAGCATCCTGCCTGCATTTAGCTGCTGGTGGAGATGGCATGGGCCAGTGGGTCTGTTCCATCAAGGTTAATACCAGGTTCCTCAGCCTCTAAGACAAGTCCGTTTCACGTTCTCTTGAATACGTGATCAGCACAAGTTATGGCTGTCTCTTAACCAGAAGTGCCTTCCCTTTTCCTTCTGTTATGCTCCCTGCTTGGACAGAAATGTTCATACTTGTCTTGCAAATCAATCTTTTTTATCCGATCCCATCCCCTCTCTCTCTCTCTCTCTTCCTGCTCATCCTCTTTCAGCTGAAGGGAAAAGTGGGACAGTGTATCAGATCGATGAATCCCTGAGTTTCTCAGCATTCACAAGGGTTGATTGATGTGAACTCACTTAGGCTGTAGTCCCTTTGATCGCCGATGTGACACCGACAAGAGTCCAGGATCATTTTGCCTGCTGTCGTTCTCTTTGGGAAACTCAAAACAGATCCACAGAATCCACCTCCCCTGGCAATGGGCACACTGGAAATGTGTGGACAGATAGAAGGTTACACTGGGTCCCAGTTGGATTGATTGTTACTCATTGTCCTATTGACTGGAAAATCGTGGGCATTAGGAAAGTCACTAGGGGTCAGATCCCAGCTCCCCTTGACTGAAGGCATAAGGGTGAAGGGAGCAGCCCCAATCTTGCTGCTGGTGGTACAAATGGGGGGTAGAGAAGAGGTTACAATGCAGGAGGCACTAGACACCCAATGTGCCCCACACCTCTGTCTGCATTGGTGCCTGGAGCCACTTGTCCATGCCTCCAGACACACTGCCCTGATGATAATATAACGATGGATTTGCAAACCACTGTTCTGTGGCCATGCTGGCCCAAGCATAAAATCTCCTTGTCCACTGTGATGGCTGATGATCATGGAAAAGGAATGATAATGTATTTGGTCGTCCAAAGTGGCCCAATCTGGGAGCAGAGCTTTGCAAGGCTGATATTACCCATGCTGTGTAGCTCTTGTGCATCAGGAAAGTTACCAGGGGTCACATCCTAGCTTCGTGTGCAACGTATTTGGTACAAGCCCAGCATAGATGGTCAGCAGAGTTTATGCCTGTGACCTTCACCTTCAAGGCATAGACTTCAGCTGAAAGAGAACTCAGTTTTGAGACAGGCACCATGTTTTTGTTACATTTGTACAATGCCTAGCAGAATGGTGTTGGGCCTCTAGCTGCTATTTCAATACAATATCATTATTAATTATTATTATTATTGTTGTTGTTGTTACTCCACTAGCTTGTAGCAGTAGTAGGCTACTATTCTCTAAAGTCACTAGAGGAGGACACAGCCCCGATTTTGCCAGTGCAATATGAATAGATAGGCTGAAATTTTCACAGCAGGAGTCTAAGGGAGGCTGATACCCAACTTTGATGGGATTTGGATGCCTAACTATTCCCAGCCATGTATAATCTATACAAAATGAAATCACTAACTAAGTACTCACTGATCAGAAAGTTGGGTTTCCTGTTGAGAATATAACCATTTGAATGTATGCAGATTACGCATTCCTGCCAGGTGTTTATTTTATATTCTTCTTCCTCTCTCCTTCCCACCCCCAGCTACATTGCAAAAGAAAAACTGGGTAATATTTGCTAATGAGGCAAGTGGGAAATTCCTGTGTCCCTTTAACTTATTAGGAATAAAATATATTTTTAAAAAATAGCTGACCCTTTAAACTTCACTACTTAGAAGCATCTCCTTGGGACAGATTTAGTCAGCAATGGGTCCTTCCTGGAGGAATTATTTGTAATTCATTAGTACCAGGGGTAATAGCCACACTCTTAAAAATTCCTGTGCTTAAAGTGCCATCTGGTGCCATGCTCACAGAGCTAGATCCTCCACCGGTGTAAGTCAGGATAGCGCCAGTGATCTCAAAGAGGCTACACCGTTTTACCTCAGGATGGTGCACAGGGTTCATCTCAGGGGTATCATGTTCCCTGTCTTACATCAGCTCCTGCATTGTTTCTAACCATGATGCACTGAAATCTGCCCGAACCCAGCGCTGCGTGGGAAAACATGCTATGGTGTGCAAAAGCACAGGGCTACGTCCCATTCCCATTAACTTCAGTGGGAGCGAGAAGCCTGCTATTCAGGGCATCTGTTAAAAGCTGGATTTATGGGCATTTGCATTAGCCAGAGCCTGAGTGGCAGACGCTCTGTTTTGATTAATAAAAACTGTCAGCAAATCTTAAACACTGATATAAAACAAAGTTCTGATTTTGAAATCAATGCTTAAAAGCTCAGAGCTGAGCTAACGCATTTTGCTGATTGAGAAGTCAGGAGGTGGATTTACATATGTTACAGTGGATTTACTGGGGCTTTTTCCGCCCCATGAGTTAACAAAAAGATGGATTTAGAGGAAACAGCTGAGGAGAGAACACACAATTTAGGCTAATCAACTCGAATGGAAACATTCTCCATTTACAAATCCTGCCTCTGAAATTTGCACTGGCTTTAAAGGCCCCCATTTTATAAGGGCTCGATTCTGTCAGGCAAAGAGATGGTTTTATGGTAAAGCCCAGAATAGCATTCATGAGATCTGGGCTTAGTCCCTAGCTCTGCCAGGAATTCCTTGCGTTAGCTCAGGTAAGCCATTAACACTGAGACCTAAGGGAACTGAAACTCAATAGAAATTCAGTGCTTTGCTCCCCGTCCCCAGCCTTAATCTTTTTGTGCACCAGCTGCCCCCATGCTCATTAGATTGTAAACTGTTTGAGTCAGGGAGTGTCTCTCACTTTGTGTACGTGCAGCTCCTAGCACATCTCGGTCGGGGTGTCTATGGGCTGCTGTAATATAAGCAGTAATAACAGTGAGATGCCTAGCATCTTCTGTGAGGTCAGATAAGGAGACAGGTATGGTAAGGGGGTTCAGCATTTTGCAGAACTGGGCTCTCTTATTCTTGCATTTGCAACTCTGAAGTCTGATAACCCAAGCCCTGATCTGTTTTATTTCTCTGATCTTCTCGGGGAATGAGGCACTGGGCAAAGTGGGCAATTTGCATACTGTGGTCTGATAGGCTGGCCCACTTCCCATGAGCCTACCCAGATGGATTGTGCCACATATAGATCCTGAAGCAAAGTGAAGACTTTAAATCAAATGCCGTCATTTAGGGTGGTGACAGATATTCCAACCACATGCAATGTCTTTGAGGACCATATCGTACTAAGTGTATGTATCACTGTCATCCAGGGGTGGTATGCAACTCCAGAAGGGAGAGTTACCACAGGTCCTACAGCAATTAAACATGGGGGAGGAGAAGGGAGTGATTAAGGCAAGTCACTGAGACTAAACAATGCTAGAGAGATCCCATGCATGGAGTGATTTGCATATACTGGGTTTTCCAGAGACTAGGAGACAAAGGAAAGGTCTTTTGGATAAATAGCCTGAGTTTAAACTGACTCAGAGACTTCTTTCTGATCCAGAAAATGGACAGGACCTTCAGGCTCTGGGGTGCCCACTCCTTGAGGAAGGGTTGGAAAGACTTGGTCCTGCTAGGGTCCCATAAGACTGATGCGTGACCTCTGGTGAGCTTTTAGCATGTGTGTAGGAACTCATATTGTTCTTATCTATTTTCTCTGTAATCCAGAAAGACCTCTGTGGTCACCTGCAATTGCTGGCAGTGCACTGTTCATAGCCCTTGGAGAGAAAGCAAAGCCCAGGTGCTGGCCCCTGAGGATATCACAGTGTACTGCTGGGGGCTGTGGACCCTTAAACTCCTGATGAGACGGAAGTGGGACAAGGCTCCCTGCCCAGAGACAAGTGAGGTCTGGAGATCGCAGACCTGACTGTGGGCCCTCCTGGAGTGGACCATGGAAGGGAAACACAGGTGCAGGTGACCTGACACTGTGATAAGGGGCCCTCGTGAGAATTTGGCCTTAGATGATATAAATCAATCACCAGATTTGAAAGTCAGTGTAATGTTTTATAATGGCAGATTTCAGTGTTCAAAGTGATGGTTTGTAACACAATTGTTGCATTCGCAGGGCTCCATTCTCCAATCACTTACATGGGGATTGTAGCTCTGGACCAGAACTCAGATCTGGTTCTATTCCTAGCTCTGTCACTGGCCTGCTGGGTGACCTTGAGCAGGTGACAGCCCGGCTCCGTGCCTCAGTTTACCCATCTATAAAGTGGGGATAATGATACTGACCTCCTTTGCAAAGTGCTTTGAGATCTACTGCTGAAAAGTGTTATAGAAGAGCCAGTTGTTGTTACTATTATTACAGTGGAGTAGCTCCTGAATTACACCAGTGTACTGTATTACCAATGAGGCTCTTCTTGCTTACTGTGTTGCAAACTCTTGAAGTTTTAACTCTCGTGCCAGAGGATGTTATGAAGGCCAAGACTATAACAGGGTTCAAAAAAGAACTAGATAAGTTCATGGAGGATAGGTCCATCAATGGCTATTAGCCAGGATGGGCAGGAATGGTGTCCCTAGCCTCCGTTTGCCAGAAGCTGAGAATGGGCAACAGGAAATGATCACTTGATGATTACCTGTTCTGTGTTCATTCCCTCTGGGCAACTTGCAATGGCCACTGTTGGAAGACAGGATAATGGGCTAGATGGACCTTTGATCTGACCCAGGATGGCTGCTGTTATGTTCTTATGTGTTTTTCTTAAAGCCTCACATCCTGTCAGGGGCGGCTCCAGGTACCAGCGCACCAAGCGCGTGCCTGGGGCGGCAAACCACGGGGGGGCGGCCTGCCGGTCGCCGTGAGGGCGGCAGTCAGGCTGCCTTCGGCGGCATCCCGCAGGCTTCGGCGGCAATTCGGTGGCGGGTACGCCGAAGGTGCGGGACTGGCGGACCTCCCGCAGGCATGCCGCCGAATCCGCATTACCAGCGGACCTCCCGCAGGCGTGCCGCCGAAAGCCACCTGACTGCCGTGCTTGGGGCGGCAAAATACATAGAGCCGCCCCTGCATCCTGTGAATAGGTGAGAATCACAGCTTTCACTTACAACAAACAGTTAGTTTCTGGCTCTCATGGTTGTGGAGAAAAGCTAGAAAATGTGACCTCGAAAGGCTCCAAACCCGCAAGACAAATAAAAAAACTGAACTGTATTATTTTTTAAAAAAATCTTGCGATTATTAAGTCAATCTTGTGATTATTAGGTTAGCTTGTGCTTTTTTGAACTCTTGGGACTGACACCACAGCTGGGGTAGAATCATTCAACAGAGTCACTCCCGATTGACACCAGTGTGGTGTATCTAATGAGGATTTCGGTACAGCATTGACTTACCACAAAATTGCAACATTTGAATACAAGCTCGGGTACAGGACAGGGGAGTTAATTTGGGTCCTTCATAAGGTAGAAGCAACTGCTCGGAAGTGTTCTCTGTTGGCATTGACATCTTCCAAAGAGGGTGAGAAATGGAGGAGAGGGAAGGAAACAGGGCTAGAGAAGGAAGGAGAAAAAAGACAAGGGAAGGAAGTAGAAGATAGAAGCAAATTGAACCATCTTTTTGTTCTATGTTTGCAGAGCATCTAGCACAATATACCCCAAATTAAAAAACATAGTGAGAGGACCAAAAAATGCCGCCATGGCTAAGAAACAGAGTAAAAGAAGTGGTTAGAGGCAAAAAGGCATCCTTTAAAAATTGAAAGTGAAATCCTAATGAAGAAAATAGAAAGGAACATAAATGCTGGCAAGTCAAGTGTAAAAGTATTATTAGGCAGCCAAAAAAGAATTTGAAGAGCAACTAACTAATGACACCAAAACTAACAGCGCTTTTTAAAAGTACATCTGAAGCAGGAAGCCTGCCAAAAAAATCAGTGGGTCACTGGACTGTCGAGGTGCTAAAGGAGTATTCAGGGAAGACAAGGCCATTGTGGAGAAGCTAAATGAATTCTTTGCATCAGTCTTTGCTGCAGAGGATGTGAGGGAGATTCCCACAAATGAGCTATTCCTTTTAGCTGACAACTCTGGAAAAACTGTCCCAAATGGAGGTGTCAATAGAGGAGGTTTTTGAACAAACTGATAAACAGTAATAAGTCATAGGACCAGATGGTATTCACCCAAGAGTTCTAGAGGAATTCAAATACAAAATTGAAGAACTACTAACTGTGGTATATGACCTATCATTTAAATCAGCTTCTGTACCAGATGACTGAAGGATAGCTAATGTGATAGCAATTTTTTAAAAAGGCTCTAGAGGCGATCCTGATAATTACAAGCTGGTAAGCTTAACTTCAATACCATGCAAACTGGTTGAAACTATAGTAAAGAACAGAATTACCAGATGCATAAATGAACATGATATGTTGTGGAAGAGTCAACATGGCTTTTGTAAAGGGAAATCAAGCCTCACCAATCTATTAGATTCTTTGAGGGGGTCAACAAACATATGGACAAGGGTGATCCAATCAATATAGTGTATCCGGACTTTCAGAAAGTCTTTGATGAGGCTCACCACAGGCTCTTAAGCAAAGTAAGCTATCATGGGATAAGAGGGAAAGTCCTCTCATGGCTCAGTAACTGGTTAAAGACAGGAATCCAAGGGTAGGAATAAGTGGTCTGTTTTCAGAATGGAGAACGGTAAATAGTGGTGTCCCCCACAGATCTGTACTGGGACTAGCACCGTTCAATATATTCATTGATGGTCTGGAAAAAGGGGTAAACAGTGAGGAGGCAAAATTTGCAGACAATGCAAAATTACTAAAGAGAGTTAAGTACAAAGCAGACTGTGAAGAGTTATAAAGGAAGCTCACAAAACTGCGTGACTGATCAACAAAATGGCAGATGAAATGTAGTGTTGATAAATGCAAAGTAATACACATTCTAAAACACAATCCCGACTATACATACAAAATGATGGGGTCTACATTAGCTGTTATCACTTAGAAAAGAGATCTTGGACTCAGTGTGGATAGTTCTCTGAAAACATTCGCTCAATGTGCAGCACCAGTCAAAAAAGCTAACAATGTTAGGAACCATTAGGAAAGGGATAGATAAAAAGACAGAAAATATCATAATGCCACTACATAAACCCATGGTCTGCCCACCCCTGGAATACTGCATGCAGTTCTAGTAGCTCCATCTCAAAAAAGCTACATTAGAATTGGAAAAGGCACGGAGAAGGTCAACAAAAATGATTAGGGGTATGGAACAGCTTCCCTCTGAGGAGAGACTAAGAAGATGGAGACTTTTCTTCTTGGAAAAGGGGCAACTATGGGGGGATATGATAGAAGGCTATAAAATCATGAATGGCGTGGAGAAAGTGGATAAGGAAGTGTTATTTAACCCTTCTCATAACACAAGAACCAGGGGTCACCCTATGAAATTAATAGCCAGGAGGTTTAAAACAAAGAAAAGGAAGTACTTCTTCACACAACACAGTCAACCTGTGGAACTCATTGCCAGGGGATGTTCTGAAGGCCAGAACTATAAGTGAGTTCAAAAAAAGAATTCAGTAAGTTCATGGAGGATAGGTCCATTAGCCAAGATGATCCAGGGATACAGCTCTGGGAGTCCTAAGTCTCTAAGTGCCAAAAGCTGGGAGTGGATCATGGTCATTCGGTAATTGCCCTGTTCTGTTCATTCCCTCTGAAGCACCTGGCATCGGCCCCAGAAGCCAGGATACTGGGCTAGATGGACCATTGGTTTGACCCAGTATGGTTGTTCTTATATTCTTATGTAATGGGGTGTTGGTCCAGGACTGGGCTCCTAGGGGTTATGGAAATAATAATAATAAGTAACAATGAATAAAAATGGAGAGAGGAAGAGGGTAAGAGGGAGTTAAAACAGAGGAAAGAAGCGGAGAGAAAAGGGACTGGAGAAGGAGGCTAGAGAGCATGAGCTGTCTACTTCCCACTCTATTGTTCACCCAGCTCCCGGTGAAGGCTGGTTGCTGCTGACCGCGTTCCTCCTTTTCTCGGTTTTAAACAAAGCCCCATTCAGGCTCTGTTGTCACCCGTGATAAAGCCGTACAGACCCTGCTGATTTATCTGGGGTTCTTTCTTTTGCCTCTGTCTTTCTCAGGAGCGCTCCAAGATGCTGATATTTGCAGAAGGTGCAGTGTGCATGCTGGATAAGCCAGAGGAATGAATATATTATAATTCCCTCCCCTTCTGCTTCTGACAGCTTCAAGACATAAAACTTGGGGAGCGTGAAGCTGTCCCATTCAGACACGCAGCCTTGAGAAGTCGGTCAATATAGCTTTGTATCCCATTGCCATTAGAACAAGCTTATCAGCAGGGAGCCAGAAGCACAGCGCACACAGGCTGACAGGAAAATCAAAGTTTCATTCTTTTGGCAATTTGTGTCTGGCCCACTTTTCCTTCGTGACTGGATCAGGCTCTGACCCTAACTTTAATGTGGGCCCGTGCATGTGCTATCTAGCCCGTGACTCTCATTACAAAAGGATGGTATTCATTTCAGCTCCAGAGTTACGTCCAACCCTCACCAATCCGGCGCCCCCTCACTTTTATTATTTACCTCAGAAATAAAGAATCATCAAGCTGAGGTGGTAGAAAGACATTGGCTTAGATTCTCTCGAAGCATGGGGGAGGGGAAGTTTCACCTGCCTGATTCTCTAGGGGCATCTGTGCCAACTCTGACCCCTTCGTGTAAGTTAGAGCAGCCCCAAATCTATGCCAACTGGCAGTTGTGAGCTGGTGTAGTGCAGGCATGCTCTGCCCACCCCCTACTCCAGGGGTGGAGGGGTCAGTTGATGTAGGAGGGAGCTTTACACTAGTTGAATGCTCAATTACACTAGTGAAATTCTCAGCTGCCTGCTTTGGGCTAGATTCTGCCATACTGTGCTGCCTGAAAATGAGGCTGTGACTGACTCCTCTCCAAGTGGCATCCCCCATTGCTGAGCCAATGGATGCTTACCAACACGCTGTCAATGGTTTGACCAATGGGAATATAGGAACTGCCATACTGGGATCGACCAATGGTCCATCTAGTCCAGTAGCCTGCCTTTCACTATGACCAGCACCAGTTGTATGAAACCCTCATAATGGTCAGTTAGGGAATAACCTTCCTAGGACAGAAGCTTCTTTCTTGCCCCTGACTGAGCTCCATGTCTGCTGGGAGTTGCATTGTCTTGCCCACAGAGCTCCCTGGATCTACAAATGAGAGGCACCATGCCAGAAAGCCAGCGGGGTGGGTATGATGAAATTTACTCCAGGAGGGGCAGAATACTGAGTCCAAGCAACATCACGGGGCAACAAACACCACCAGCAGCAGGGTCGAGAGAGGCAGCAGAATGAAGATGTGGAAGCGAATGCACAATTCCACGTTAACGGCTCTCTGAACAATAATGGCAGTGCCCCTGTCAGTCACAAACCATCAAATAGCAGGAAAGGAAAAGACGCACACAAAGCTCTGACTGTTCCCACTGCCCACTCTCTTTCATCTGAAAGGGAAATTTCGACAATAGATTTCAGATTGCTTATAATGTACACAAATGGCGCTAACAATGTGCTCGTCCCACAAAAGGACCTTTCCAACTTTCTTCCCAATAATTAAACGGCTGTGACAATAGCATCAAGAACGGAAACCACACAAGGATTCTGAATTGCAAGGTTATTTTTGTCCTCATGTGAGCTTTTACCACGTCCAAGAGAAATGTCTTTGCTATCCTTTGAGACCACATGCTGTGCAACAACAATCTGGGGTCAGGTACTCCTCTCACGTTACTGGGGTAAATCAGGAGTGTCTTGACCAAAATCAGTGAAGTTGCAGAGGCGTGGAATGGGTGCAAGTGAGAATCAGGTACATGCATTTTTATTACTCCAGTTCCCCTTCTTTTTCTTGCTTTTACTCGTTCAGTGCAATGTTTTTTATTACAGCTGCTTAAAAAAAGAATGTGCCAATGAATGTGTGACATTTTACACACCGTTTTTTTGCTTTAATGAATCTTTCCTGGCTTTTGGATCTTTGCACGATTGTTTTCTGTGAAATGTGAGGACCCCAATTTATTCCTCTCCTATCCCCCCTGCCCTCAGTCATTCCAGGTTGAAATATCCTGAATCCATAATGTAATGTGAAACTACCACCTTTTTATCCATTTTGCACTAACCTTCTGAACGGAGGTGGGGTTTGGGAGTAGAGACCATTGTGGTCTCCATGGTGCAAGACAGGCTTCTGGTCTGCAGGGGTCAGAAAAGACTGGGACTAGCTGCAATTTGCAGCAACTTGTCCTAGCCAAGTTATGTAATGTTTAAATAAAAACGACTGAATTGTTAAATACAAGCTGTCTGTACCTACATGAGAAGAGCAGCACACAGTCTGCATGGGAGAGAGAAGTCGGGGAGGGATAATGCAACATATACAAATATGTACACACACATTTTTAGTATTTTATATACATATGTGGAGGAATTGACTCACCGCTGGAGTGCCCCCTCATGGCTGGATGTGGCATAGCTGCTCTTTCCTCTCTAGCGCCCCCTGCTGATGCTCACTCCAGTCCTACAGTGGTCCACCTCTTTTTGTGACTTGGACTTCTGACCAGGTTACTTTTAAGTCCCTCCCCTTCTGGGGTGAACAAGGAGTCCAATCCACTAAACTCAAATAAACATCACCCCTCACTCCTCTGCAGGCTCTTCACCCCCTTGGCTCTGCAGGGGTCGCCCTGCTCCTGTGTGGAGCGACACCTCCTGGGGCTTTCTCCTTGGAGTCCCATCTCCAAAGTCAATAGTCCTTCTCCCCCTGGGTGTCAGGGCATTTCCACACAACCTCCTTGGTGGCCAACAGGGTAACCCAGGTCCTCCCTCTCTTGTGGGTTCCTGCAGTCCCCATCTGATCAGGGCATCCTTCTTTTCTCTTCACCACCCAGCTCCTCTCCCAGCTGGGCTTCATCTTCCGTTGGGGCCTGGCCCACCCTGCAGGGGCCTTAATTGGGCTCGCCAGTCCCAGTTAACCCTTTCAGTGCTGGGGGGAGTATACACCCCACCACAACATAGTTGCTAGTGAGCACATGCATGCGCGCACACACATGCAATTAAGGTCCAATGAGCACAGGCACACACAGAAATAATGTCCACTGTGGTTCCACCTCCAGCAATTGCACAAAGCTGAGGGCTGCGTAGTCCACACGCCAGACTGAGACGTGTGACTTTCAACCAGTGTTTTGGGCATTTGGAGGGAAGGACGTCTGAGCCTGGGGGCATAACGGTTCTTGTTCCTGGTTATTTATGATTGTGCAGCAGCTAAGCCAGTCTGCTTCCCAAAGTGTCATCGACTCTTATGACCTGGCTTTCATGTACTCTTCACTGTAGAACTGAAAATGTCACATGGCTTTCAGAATAACCCCTTCACTGCTGTGAAAGAGGTTAGTTAGTTGTTCCTCAGTCCTAGAGAGCTAAACAGCTCTGGAGATGAAAGTGGCAATGAAACCTTCCCCACACACTCCCTATCCTCCATGGCCCGCATACGGATCTGGAGAGACCTCCGGAGTGAGAGTCGAGTAGTACAATCTCTGTGTCTTGTTCCCCTAGCAATTCTAGGTACGTCTACACAGCCAGCCACAGCACGTCTCCGAGGGTGAGCTCACGGTGCTCAAGCTACCGTGCAAAAAATAGTTGTGTAGCCATTGAGGCGCAGGCTGGAGCTCGGGCTCTGAACCTGGAGAGAGCGGTGGGCTTCAGAACCCAAACTCCAGCAACTTAAAAACATACCTATTTTTAGTGTGGTAGCGCGAGCCCCACTAGCCTGCATCTGTCGACCCAGACTCGGAGGCCTGCTATCACAGGCTGCTGCTGGCTGTGTAGCCACTGCGTGGCTTTGTGGGCCATCAGGAGGACTTCCCCTGCCCCATTTCCTTTCCCTCAGCAGTTTTTAAGCAGGCAGCAGCTCACACCTTTCTTCTATAGCAGAGACAGCCTCTAGCCTGCGGGGAGCTCTTGCTGTTGAGATACCCCTCTCAGAAAGGACTCCACCTTCAGGTGAGAGGAGCGAGGCGGATCTGACAGAATCAACCTGAAATGCTAAAAGGGAAAAGAAATCAGCCCAGGTCTGAGCTCCTGGGAGCAGGGAGGGAGGCTGGAATTTTTAGAAGAGCTTGGCACCCATAGTGGGAGCTAGATTTTTAAAGGCGCTCAGCTTCCATTTTGGCCAGGGCTATACTAGGGAAAAGGGTATGTTTTTACCACCCGATAGCTAACGCATTCTAAAATCCCAGTGTAGACAGGGCAAGTTGTAGTTTCTTCTCAGCATAGCTGGTCAAAGCCGTTCACCTCAATAAGGATGTAGCCACCTAAAGGTAAAAAGGTGTGTTCTTACCTCATGTTAGCTAATACGTGATAACAAACATGAGATAAATTCCTAGGGGAGAGAAGATTGTAGATTTTACATGTGTTGGCAGGTATGTTAAACATTATAGAGGAGCATAGGTTTGACATCAATCCTCTAGCTTATATTAGTACTACGGAGTGCCTCATTTTTACTAGGGCTGTGTGAATAATAGATTTTTTGGTTCACGGGCAATTAAACATTTTTTTGTTTTGTTTTGGCCAGAAAACAAAAAAGTTTGAATTTTTCAACAAATCCAAAAGTTAAAAAAAAAAAATGGTTTCAAGTCAAATAAAACATTTAGTTTTTGAGCTTTTTTTGTATACATTTTGGGTTTTAAAATATCACATTAGAGGAAATTTCAAAGCAACATGTTATAAATTGAGAAATAGATACATTTTATTGAGAAAAATGTCAGAATGAAACATTTTGGATTTTAGGTAATTTTTTTTATTTTAGGGTATTTCTTTTTCAACCAGAATAGAAACAAATTAAATAATTGTTTCAGTGTCATTGAATCTGCATTTTTTGCGCACACACAAAAAAGTTCAAAAATCTTCACGCAATTCTAGTCTTCCACGTTAGCTAGGTTCTGTAGTGACAAAAAGTCTCTGCCTCAAAGAACTTACAAACTAATTAGACAAGATGGGCAAAAGGTAGCAGGGGGAACAGAAAGGCCCAGCTCCCCCAAGTAGGGCGGAATAGGAGTTAGGTGCCTAAATACTTTAAATCTAGGCCAAAATGACTTATCTAAGGTCTCATGGTAGAGCCAGGATTAGAACCCAGGTCTCCAGAAAATAAACCTTGTGTCCTAATTTGTACATTCAAGTAATATGAATAAGCATCTGATCTGCACTAAATCTTGGAATTTAGAGATCCATGACTAGATACAAGATGCAGAGAGTAAGTGGTTGAGAAAGTAATCTTCACTGGAGGAGAAGGGTATTAAAACAGAAATGAAGGTTTTATGTTTTCTAAACTTTTTAAAAAAACACTTCACAGTTTTGCCCCATCATCTTTTTTATTAAATTGCTTTTCTGTTTAGTAATGGGCTGAATCAATGGGGCCATTTCCCTTTCATATTTATGAAATTAGCCTGTTTTAAATCCTTCAGCGGCTCATTGGAAAGATGTTGATTATTTACAGTATGTGCAACTCCGATGTCACTGGATTATTAACCTTCTCTGTGTACTTCTCAATCTCTGGATTACTGGATATCAGAGTTCCATCCTGCATGAAAAATCCATGCCAGAACAACATCCACAAAATAAACAACCCAGCCGCCTCATATCATCTCACTAATATCTGCTAATTGTGGAGGGGAAAATGCAACATTATTACAGTTGCATCTATGGGGGCGAGTCCCTTTTTGACCACGTGTTCAGTTGAAAATTGGACACCTGGCAACCCTAAGCCCCATTTTAGATCAGGGCTCCATTGTTCTGGGCATTGCACAGATACACAGTAAAAAACAGTCCTTGCCCCAAAGAGATTTACAATCTAAGCAGAGAAGGCAGACAATAATCCTCATGTTTCAGATGGTGAACTGAGGAATGAAGTGACTTAATTCTTTGGGGGAGGAGCCATCGTTTTGTTCTGTGTTTGTTTAGCATCTGGCTTAATAGAGTCCTGGTCCATGAATGGTTGCATTAAGAGTACGACCAGGGGAGAGTAGCAAGAAGGAGTGCAGTGACCTAGGTGAAGAAAAGCCCAGCAGAAAAGTCTTGTGAAGGTCTCAGCACCTTCCCCAGATCAGCAGAATGTGAAAAAAACCATTGGGCAGGAGGAGGAAGACATAAAAGGGGCATACTGAAGGAATCACTCCATCAAACAGTATTCATCGAGGGAAAATTTATGGGACTTAATAACACGGAGGACATACAAAGAGCAGACCAGGACAGACATGGAGGGCTGAGTCTTGTTCATGTCCTAAGTGACGTTTGATGGTACAGGAAGGATTCAGACTAGAATTCACGTCAGATCAGAATTGAGTTTTCGGCAAGCAGGCGTTTGAGGAATGCAACATTTAAAACATAGGAGAACTGCGGAGCCATAAGTAATGTGACATTTATATGGTAATTTGCCAATTAAATATGCAAGTGAGGGAACCTCTTTAAAAAAAAAATGTCTGCAAGTAGAGTAGGCTCACAGTGCAACATCAAATATCTTAAGTATTATGTTTCCGTGGCTTGAACACAAGATTATGATTTTTGATAACTGGGGGGGCTCAACAATTTATAGAAAGATTCAGATATAAGAGTGGAGGTTCATCACATCACATTAGCATGAACAAAAGAATGTGGGCCAGCTTCTCTGCTGGTGTAAGATGGCAAAGCTGTCTTGACGTTAATGGAGTGGTGCTGATTTACACCAACTGAGGATCTGGCCCCACTGACTTCAATGGAGCAATGCTGATTTACACCAGCTGCAGATCTAGCTCACCGTGTCTAATCCTGCCAGGTGCTGAGCATCTCCTGAGAGATGCTGAGTGTCCTTAACTCATACTACAGTCAATGGGGGTTAAGAGCTCTCAGCATCTCACAGCAGGAGGAACTCAGTACATTGGAGGATTGGGCCCTCAGTCCCATTCCACATCAGGAAAATCACCATCACAGCAGGCGCTAATTGACCTCCTTATTGGCAGCCTCAGCGTGTCTCCTCAGCTGAGAAGCCAAGGAATGAATGGGCCATGGAGGTTCACCTTCCCTCTAAGATTCATAGATTCCAAGACCAGAAGGGACCATTGGGGTCACCTAGTCTGACCTTCTGTATCACACTGGCCATAGAACTTCCCCAAAATAATCCCCAGAGCAAACATCCAAACTTACTTTAAAGATTGTCAGTGACGGAGAATCCACCATGACCCTTGGTAAATTGTTCCAATGGCTAATTACCCCCTGTAGCGAGGCGGTGTGGTTCCCCGCCGCCCCGGAGAGGGATGAGCCTCTCCGGACACCAAAGTGGGCGGAGCAAGTGCATCCTCCGCCCGCCCCCGGGAGGTCAAGGCGCAGCACAGGAAGTATAAAAGCCCAACCCCAGAGCTCACTAGAGGAACAGCCGCCGGAGAGGCCAGACGTCTGCAGCCGAGCTCCCGGTTGGGAGACCCCAGCAATCGGCGGCGGACCTGGAGACTGGCCTGACCTGCTGACGCCTGATGCTGACCAGTCTGAGGACCTGAGCCCGTGACTCACTACTCTGCCCGCTGACCAGGCGTGAATAACTATTTGTGTTTTGCCTCTACTGCTGTCGCGGCGAGAGACTCCCATGGCCAGGCTAATTCCCCATCACAATTGAAAGGAAGTAGCGAGGCGCTGTGGTTCCCCACCGCCCCGGAGAGGGACGAGCCCCGGCCAAACCCCTCTACACGCCCGCAGCTAAAATGTACACCTTACTTCCAGTCTGAATTTGTCTAGCTTCAACTTCCAGCCATTGGATCATGTTAGACCTTCCTCTGCCAGCCTGAAGAGCCCATTAGTAAATGTTTGTTCCCCATGTAGATACTTATAGACTGTAATCAAACCTCTCCTTTACCTTCTTGTTATTAAGCTAAATAGACTGAGCTCCTTGAATCTCTCACTATAAGGCATGTTTTCTAATCCTGCGATCATTCTTGTGGTTCTTCCCTTGTTGCTACAAGTCAGGGTAGATGCCTATTGGCACAGGGTGGCGTCAGGGCAGGCTGCACTGGTGGTGCCCACACATTCCTTCTTCTGTGCCCAGAAACCTCATTCCCCTGCTGTGTTGATCTGGCCTCTCTCTCTCCAGCATCAAATTCACCCCCCCGCCCCGAAATCGCCTATTTTACTAAAACAATTACCTAAAAAAATCCCATCGAACCAAACCAAATAACCCACCACACGTGGCTAAGGAGGAAGTTCTTATCTCTGCTGCGGCTAGATCGTCTCTGACCATTTGGTGGTGGGGTAAACCAGCGTGTAGCAAATCTGTGTTTGCAATCTGAAGGGCTAGAAAGTGGATGCTTGTACAGAGCGTGAAAAGGCTGGGGGTGGGGGTGCCTCACAAGAAGCCACAGATTTAGAATGGCTGCAAATTGTTGCCTCTCTGATTCCGAATGATCAGATGAAACTGAAGCAAAGGGAGAAGGTCAGGTCAGCTTGCCTCAAGGCAACGTTGTGTTCTCAGATCCACTCAACAGATCTCAGCTCTAACACTCTCTACAGCCAACCTGCAAACAACCTGCACTGCTGTTGAAGGGAGATCTAGGCTCTGTGGCCAGATGCCCTAGAGCAGGGGTGGGCAAACCTTTTGGCCTGAGGGCCACATCTGGGTATGGAAATGGTATGGTGGGCCGTGCCTGGGGGATGGGGTGTGGGAGGGGGTGAGGGCTCCAGCTGGGGATGCGGGCTCTGGGGTGGGGCCAGAAAAGAGGAGTTCAGGGTGCAGGAGGGGGCTGGGGCAGGGGTGCAGGTGGGAGGGTGAGGGCTCTGGCTGGGGATGCGGGCTCTGGGGTGCGGGAGGGTGGGACTGAGGGGTTCGAAGGGCGGGAGGGGGATCAGGGCTGGGGCACAGGAGGGAGTCAGGGTGCAGGCTCTGGGTGGCGCTTACCTCAAGCAGCTCCTGGAAGCAGCGGCATGTCCCCCCCTCTGGCTCCTACGCGGAGGCACAGCCAGGCGGCTCTGCGTGCTGCCCCATCCGCAGGTGCCGTCCCTGCAGCTCTCATTGGCCCTGTTGGTGACCGATGGGAGCTCCGGGGGCGGTGCTTGGGGCGGGAGCAGCATGCGGAGCCCCCTGGCTGCCTGTACACATAGGAGCTGGAGTGGGGACATGCTGCTTCCCGGAGCTGCACAGAACAAGCCTCCGACCCCACACCCCGGCAGGAGCTCGAGGGCCCAATTAAAACATCTGAAGGGCCGGATGCAGCCCTTGGGGCGTAGGTTGCCCACCCCTGCCCTAGAGAGTAGACAGCTCACTGTTGACACTTGTTGGTGAACAGGGAGAAAAGCAGCCCAGAGCTGTGAGATGGGCAAAGGCTCCATGGAGGTGCAAACTCTGTGCTGCCATCTGTTGGTGAGCAAGGGGAAACAAGTGATTGGGCAGGCTCTCATTTGCATTTCTGTTATGGGGCATTTTGGTCACAATTCGGTTAACTTTCAAGCTTGGGGGTAATAAAACATTATTATCCCTGTTAGGAAACAAAAGGACAAGAGAACTGCATCAGAAGTGCCTGGGTGAGGGGTCACCCTGAGCTAAATTACAGTCTGGCATCATTAGGTATTGATACCTGAAGAAAGCTAGAGAAGGAAGACCTCACTTTCTGGTAGGAATGTATCTGTGATGGGAAGGACTCTGTTCACATTCTTATATGCCCCGATCACTTTGCAAAGAAGTGGTACAGAGACGGCTTCTGTGAACAAGAGCCCATGGAAAATGCAGATGAAGCGGCATGATGCGTGGCAGCTCTGAAGTAGTTTTGATGAAGACACAAAGAGCAGTGGCATAGTTGAGGAACTCTGATGAAGGTCCTCCAATAAAGCTGTAATCCCTTTTTCTGCTGGGATAGGAGGTAGAGCCCTGGAAGCAGACCAGGCAGCAATTCCCTTAGGGGCTGGAGATGGACATGTCTGAATTGTGGACTCTGCCAACCCTGGACAGCAAACAGTAAGCGGGGATGCAGGAGATGAGGGAAGTGGCTGTTGTAGGAACAATGTTGCCTACTGGACACTCACTTTGTGAGTGGAGGGCTGAGTTTAAGACTATTGCCAAGACACCCTGGGCAGTGAGGGTCTTTACAGGTAGTGCTGACGTAATATTGCTAGCTTTCCCAAGTTTATTCTTTGTCCCCTTTTCCTGCTAATAAAGTTTTCCTTGTTTGAAACCCTTGGACTCAGTACTTGCGAGGGGTAATATTGCCTGGTAAAGATGCCTGGGGGTGGGATATTTCATTTTTCCAGGTTTCGGGGGTGGGGGTGGGGATCAAGTCAGTTTGATTATTAGGTTTTCGGAGGGAACCTTAAATAATTACACCTGGCCCTTGTGGCTGCCAACAACAGCTGGAAGAAGGTTGAAACTGGCGTTCTGTGGAATGGAACTTCCTAGCTGTGAGTCACTGCATGGGTCTGCAAAGAGGATTTGGCAGCAGGTTTGAAAGATTTGGGATCATTTGCTAAGGAGAGATGAGACACAATAGCAGGGTTCCCAATGGAAGCAATATAGGGATGAGATTTAGCCCTGATAGGTGCAGGTGAAGTTAGTGCAAATGAGGGATGTTCAGCAGCTTTGAAACATCAGGCTGATTCTACTGAGGAGCCTAACTGCCTGGAATTGCCAGCACTTTGGGGCAGAGACGGTCTCTTGATATGTGCATGTCCAGCCGGTATGGGGCCCTAATCCGAGTGGGGCCTTTAGGTGCTGCTGCGGTCCAAATACTAAGTGCTTTTAGGTGCCCAGGTCGGCATGTTTTCACTAAATGTAGCAGTGATGGGGAAACCACTGTAGCACCAGAAATTCAGGAAAAAAGTCTGGCAGTGAGATTTTGGGATAGTCTTTCTAAGGCAAATAGCGTCTCCAGCCCAGGAGAGGCGTAACATTATACTGGGCAAGGCACTAGAAGGGAACAATTGGGCACTGGCCAGGAGCTGGACTAGATAATCGTTGGCATCTTCTCCTTCTCAGTTACTCTGCAGCTGTGAGCACATTGCCCCTGATATAAATTGGATCCCTTCCCTCCACACAACACAGCCCCCCGCCCCCATCTCCACCGATGAATAATTTTCAGTCCATCAGCCAATATGAAATAATAAAGTTTCTTTGCTAGCGGAAATAATTGAATGTCGGAGCTGAAAAACGGAGGTCATCAGGAGCTCTGTCCCTTCTGCCAAAGCTGCTCCCGCCAGCGCGTCAGTTCTGTGGAGCAGGATGATCAGCGGAGCTGTTACAGCTCTGAGGGGCTGCTCTAAGCAATGCTCATCTGCTCACCTCAGGAGAGGGAGGGGAGTGTGGCGCTTGCCAGGTTCAGGAGGGCTGTGCTGGCTCTTGAGCCTGTCGGAAGGAAATAGCTGAATACCTTGTGCATGCTTTGAAATGGGCTAGGATACAGATCTGGGGATGGTATTAAAGTGCTGAGCTATCCTGACTGCTTAGATGGCTCCTCCATGTGTCATATTAAAACACTGATCTATCTATCTATCTATCCTGGAATTCACAAGTTAAGGAAATGTACACTTTTCTGACACCAACCCACTAACCTTACCCAGTCAATTCATACACATGCAGAAATAAAAAGGCAATTCTTGCTGACCACCAAGCAATAACCTTAACTCTGCCCCTGTAGCACCCATCTAATGGAAAATCCTTATAGAACGTCATTGGGTGAAACCGGCCTTCAAACAAGGATTAATGCCTAGACTTCCCAACTACACTCACGGATGTATGGAGGAGAACTGATTCACAGTAAAGTCAACTTTGCTAGAAATGGCACATGAAGTCCTAGGAGTGATGAAACCAGTGCTGAAAAGGATAAGAAGGGATACTTGATGGTGGAACCCTCAAATTAAAGAATCGTTTGGGAGAAAAAAAAAAGTAGCCTTCAAAAAATGGCAGGACAGTGGCTTGAGCTGTGATAAAATGGCATACGTGGAGGCAAAAAAAGAGGCCAAAAGAAGTGTTGCCACAGCTAGAAGTATGACCTGTGATGAGCTACAGAACTGACTAGAAGGACAGGAGGGAGAGAAGACCATCTATAGACTAGAGAGAAAATGATGAGGGATGTGAAGGAGTTGGCTCACTTTAGAAATGAAATACAGTGTAATTGCAAACAAATGGAGAATCAATCGCCAAAGTTTGGAGTGATTATTTTTAAAGAGTGACAAATGAGGAAAACAAAAGGGAGGAATTAAGGACATGTAAACTGAACCAGGGCATGATAGATTGCATACAGGAGGAAGAGCTGCAGAGGCACTGAGGAAAATGAAAAAGACGAAAGCACTTGGGCCAGATGAAGTATCACTGGATGCGGAGAAGTGATTGTGAAGGGAAGCTATCAAGTATCTTACAAGTTTGTTCAGTGATATTCTTAAGAAAGGGAAAATGCTGGATGGATGGCACAAAAGCTTTGTGGTGCCTATTTTTAAACATAGAGGAGATACTACAGTGTGTGCTAATTATTGCCCAGTTAATCCCACATCATGTGCCTTGAAAGGATGGGAGAAGACTATTGAAAAGTGTCTGCGTGGAACAGTTGAAATTTGGAATGGTCAATATGGTTTCTTGCCTGGGAAGGAGCACAATTGATACCATATTTGCACTATGAATACCATGGAGAAGGTCAGAGAAAAGACACAGCAACTGAGTCTGGTCTTTCTGGACCTGGAGAAGGCATATGATCATGTACCAAAAGAAACTTTGGTGAAGTTTGCAACAGAGAGGTGTGCCAGAAGGATATGTCTGTATTATCCAGGATATGTATGCTGGAGTGACTGCAATATTCAAAACTAAATGGGGCTACAGTACAGAATTTCCAGTAGACATTGGCCGTCATCAGGGGCCAGCACTGGGACCCTTTTTGTCTGCAGTTGTCGTGGATGTGATAAGTGAGAATGTATGAAGGCAGCTGTCTGGGAACATGCTGTTCACTGATGATTGAATGATATGTGCAGCTGAATGTGAGACCCGGCAAGCTAACTTTGAACAGTGGCAACACAGTTTTGAGCAGGCTGGGTGTAGAGTGAACACTGAGGTTGTAACTGAGGGAATAAAGGGTATCATAGGCACAGAAGAAGCGCGAAAGCATTTAAATCAATGGCTTCTGCTGATGGTGCCCTCTTGAGTGATGCCCGGTATCCTACTCAAGCTGCTTGGTGCAGATGGCTGGCTCTGACCCCAGTTCTCTGGGACGAAAAGATGCCAATAAAGTTAAAAGGTAGAATGTATAAAATTGTAATTCAACCATTTTAATGTATGGAGGAGAGACTAGGCCAGCCCTAAGAAAGGAAATCAGAATGCTCTCCACCATGGAAATGAAGACGTTGAGATGGTTAAATAGTTGGACATTCCATGATAGGAACCAAAATGGGGTTGTAAGGGGCCGAATGCAGGCTGCTTCCGTTGAAGACAAGTTGAGGGAAGCTAGGCCATGGCAGTACAGAATCACAGAAATGTGGGGTTGGAAGGGACCTAGAGAAGTCACCAAAGCCAGCTCCCTGCATTGAGGCAGGGCCAAGTAAACCTAGACCATCCCTGACAGGTGTTTGTCCAACCTGGTTTTAAAAACTTCCAATGACAGGGATACCACAGCCTCCCTTGGAAGCCTATTCCAGAGCTTAACTACCCTTCTAGTTAGAAAGCTTTTCCTGATAACTAACCTAAATCTCCCTTGCTGCAGATTAAGCCCATTACTTTTTGTCCTACATTCAGTAGACATGGAGAACAATTGATTATTGTGATGTTCTATCACTTTAAATGTTTGGCATTCTGTACTCCCACCACACCCACTCCCCGGTGCAAAGCCTCACTTTTGGGTTAGTTTCTATTTTGCAGCCAGAACAATAAAATCTCCAGAGCAGACAGCTGTGTTTCCTTCAGTTCCCTCTCTCTCCTTCTTTCCCAGGTCCAGATATAATAATCACCATCCTCTTTGTAACAGCCGGTAACATATTTGAAGACAAGCTGGTCCCCCCTCAGTCTTCATTTCTCAGGACTGAACACTCCCAGTTTTTTTAATCTGTCCTCATCATGCAGGATTTCTAAACCTTTTATCATTTTTGTTGCTCTCCTCTGGACTCTCCAATTTTCCACATATTTCCTAAAGTGTGGCGCCCAAAATTGGACACAGTCCCCCAGCTGAGGCCTCACCAGTGCTGAGTAGAGTAGGACAAATACCTCCCGTGTCTTCTACTCTTGTTAATATGCCTCCAAATGATGTTCGCCTGTTTTGCATCACATTGTTGACTCATATTCAATTTGTGATCCACTATCACTCCTAGATCCTTTTCAGCAGTACTACCACCTTGCGAGTTATTCACCATTTTGTAGTCCTGCATTTGATTTTTCCAGTTGAGCCTGGACAGTTAATATAAATAAATAATAAAAATACATGGAGATATACCTATCTCATAGAGCTGGAAGGGACCCTGAAAGGTCATTGAGTCCAGCCCCCTGCCTTCACTAGCAGGACCAACTACTGATTTTGCCCCCAATCCCTAAGTGGCCCTCTTAAGGATTGAACTCACAACCCTAGGTTTAGCAGGCCACTGCTCAAACCACTGAGCTATCCCTCCCTCCCTCCCTCCCTCCTCAGCTATCAGTGGGCTGGCTCTTGCAATGACTGTAGATGGAAGATGACCAAGAGGGAGACCAAAGACTCAGTACCTGGACTGAACATCAGTGGACCTCAGAGAGCCCAATCTGAGAACAGCCTGGTGTATGATTATGAGTTTTGGAAGACAGCTATAAAAGTTGCTGACCCTGAATAGGGAAGTGGCAAAGAAGACGAAGAAGAAGAAGAGTAGAAGAGAAGGGATGAAATCAATATGGCTTATTCAAAATGACTGTAGAATTTGATAGTGAGATTCTTTCTATGGATTATTGTAGCAGGATCAAGGATAGTGAGAGATAAATGAAACGTATGTACAATGTACCCAATTTTGGAAGCTTGAGTGGGGTTGGATCCAGGCTTCCAATGCTTAGTTATTAGTATAATTCCTTATAAATTGTTCATTATTGATCGCCAAACACCCATTATCAGTGCTTAGCTATAACCATTGCTTATTAGTTATGGTAGACTAAACTAGGACTGCAAGGCATGTTTCTAGAACAGTGTTTCTCAAACTGGGGTCGCTGCTTGTGTAGGGAAAGCCCCGGCGGGCCGGGCCGGTTTGTTTACCTGCCGCGTCCGCAGGTCCGGCCGATCGCGGCTCCCACTGTCCGCGGTTCGCCGCTCCGGGCCAATGGGAGCTGCTGGAAGCGGTGTGGGCCGAAGGACATACTGGCCGCCGCTTCCAGCAGCTCCCATTGGCCTGCAGCGGCGAACCGCGGCCAGTGGAAGCCGCGATCGGCCGGACCTGCGGACGCGGCAGGTAAACAAACCGGCCCGGCCCGCCAGGAGCTTTCCCTACACAAGCGGTGACCCCAGTTTGAGAAACACTGTTCTAGAAGGTACCAAAAAACTAGACTTTAAGGATAGCTCTACACTGCAACTGAGCGTGTGCGCCCCAGCACGAGTACTACAGACTCAAGCTGGTGTGCTAAAAAGAACAGTGTAGCCAGCGGTAGCCTGGGTGGTAGCTCGGGCTAGTTTCCTGAGTTAGTGCGTGTCTGTTTGCTCAAGCTGGGAAGCACACTCCAGCTGCAGATTACAAGCACCCTAAGAAAAAACATTGTTTTCTCCCTTCACCTGGAGTCCAGCAGTATTTTTGAAAATGAAACTCCTCTAGTGCGGAGTGGGATTCCTGCCTTTCTCCATCATCACCCAGAAATTGTGAGCTCTCCATCATCCCTATACCCCTTTTAGGCTAGTCTCTCCAGCTGATGGACCCCAGCTCCACTGACTATCTGCCACCTCTGCATGACGTCAGTTTCATTTCCACCAGGTTTAATACAAGAACTAGGGGTAATACAAGAACGAGGGGTCACCAAATGAAATTAATAGGCAGCAGGTTTAAAATAAAATAAAAGGAAGCTCTTCTTCACACAGCGCACAGTCAACTTGTGGAACTCCTTACCTGAGGAGGTTGTGAAGGCTAGGACTATAACAGCGTTTAAAAGAGAACTGGATAAATTCATGGAGGTTAAGTCCATTAATGTCTATCAGCCAGGATGGGTAAGGAATGGTGTCCGTAGCCTCTGTTTGCCAGAGGGTGGAGAGGGATGGCAGGAGAGAGATCACTTGATCATTACCTGTTAGGTTCACTCCCTCTGGGGCATCTGGCATTGGCCACTGTTGGAAGACAGGATACTGGGCTAGATGGACCTTTGGTCTGACCCAGTATGACCGTTCTTATGTTCTTAGGTTTCATCTCTGGAAGTCCCTATCTCGGCTAGTCCAAGCCGAAGCGACCTTGTGGGTAATCATTCTCGCAGGAAGGGGAGAAAATGGCTCTCTCTCCCCCCAGGAGAGAAAACACTGGAATTGTTCTGGGGCTTGTTTGAAGTTTCTGAAATTGATTTCATTACTGAGAACAGCCCCCGCCTGTACCGTCTCTCATCTCTGCCTGCCAATGTGCAGCATTTTTCTCTTGGTTGATAACAGAATTTTTAATCATTGTAATTATCACTTGAAAATTGGGTTCCTGCCACAGACAATTCAAATTAGATTCTGTTACTTTTTATCTTTGTTAATGTCTTTTAATCTGAGGTTTCATTTCCTATCTGCAGTAAAATATGTTTGTGTGTGTGTGTGTGTGTGTATATATATATATATTAGTATACACAAACAAACATAAATACACGCGCACACACACACAGATTTTAAGGCCAGAAGGGACCATTAAAATCATCTAATCAGACCTCGTGCATAACACAAGCCAGAGAATTTCACCTACTGATTTCTTCATAAGGCCCATAACTGATGCATCTCTTTTAGAAAGACGTCTAATCTTGATCTCTTTTAGATAGACAGATAGATTAGATTAGATAAGGGATGTGTATAGGGAGAAAGAGAGAGAATGGGTGTGAAGATAGGTAGATAGATAAGGGGTGTGATTGAGGACAGATTGATAGGTAGATAGATAGATAAGGTGTGTGTATGGGGATAGTTAGCTAGCCAAGATTTTAAGAAGTGACCTGTGATTTTAGATGCCTCAGTTTTTGGGTGCCCAACTTGAGTTGCTGTAAAGGGGCCCTGAGTTCCAGGCATATTTTTCAGGCATTGTTTTCTCTTCTTCTCGTGAATGTGGTTTCTGTGTATGGACAGCCCTTGGCCCCTGCTCTCCTAGCTGAGTACAAGTCGTTCCCGTTGAAGCCGTTAGGGGTGAATGGTGCACTGAAGTGGGAGGATTGGACACTGGAGTCTGATGTTATCCACATGGCAGGCACAGCTTGGGGAATGGGAGCGTGAGCGTCCACACCTGGCTTTGCCAACGTGCCTTCAATTCTGACCTCTCGGGACCATCCCTAGCTGGGGGGCGAGGAAGATTAATTCCATTCTCTGAGCTCCATTAAGTCCTCAGCCTCTTGCAAGACTGTCAACAATATGGGCATTGTGATGGGGTGCACAGGCACCACACTGGCAATGGAAGAGGCCAGTTAGGCTACCTGGCTACCCCTGGAGAGTGGGCAAGGTCTTATTAAAGATGAAGCCCAGCCGGGGAAGGAACTGGGTGATGACTACAAGGAAAGGAAGGCTGGAACAGAATGAGACAGCAGGGAGAGAGAGAGAGAGAGAGAGAGAGAGGAACACTGCAGTCCCTCTCTGGGACTAGAGAGTGGAGAGGCTGGGAGAGTCAAGGGGAAAGCCCAGGGGACCATTGGGCCTGGGATCCTGCCTGATTAGAGGAGTCCAACAGGAGACCAGGGGACACAGAGAGCAGCCATTCAGGGGTGGAGCAGGCTCTGGTGGTGAGGAGCCCTGATAAAAGGGCAGGGCCTGGATTCCAGCGGAGAAAGCCCTGGGAGACGTTGAGTGGAAGAACAGAACAAGGGGAATTTAAGAGGGATGAAAGGTCAAGCCTGAGCAGGGCAGAAGTTGGGTTAGGTTTACATTTTTGATTTGGGATTTATTGAGGGATTCCAGAGAGGAACCTTGAGAGGCCTGGCGCTGAGAGAAGGGTACATGTAGACCGTGGGAGAGGCCGGCTGACAGGCTACGGTAGGAAGACACCCAGGAAGGCGATAGAGCAGAGTTTGGCTACTGGTTATAGGACCTGGACTGGAACGCAGTGCAGTGGGAGGGTCTGGGTTCCCCTACCAGCCACTGGGGAACATGGTGTGACTCCTCTGGGCAGGAAGACAAGGATGACAGAGCCCAGAGAGAAGGGCTTGAGGACCACGGGGCTCAGAGTCAGAGTCTGGTAAGGACATTAGGTGGCTAGTTGTCGGACTCTGTTACCCTGGAGGGAGTGGGATTAAAGCATGGCCTGGCTGGAGGGCCAAGTCACAAGAAAAAAGCAGACAATAGCGGGACTGGAACGACTGTGAACATTAAGGCTAGGTCTACACTACAGCGGGGGGTCGACCTAAGATACGCAACTTCAGCTACGTGAATACCGTAGCTGAAGTGGCGTATTTTAGGTCGACTTACCTGGCGGTGAGGACGGCGGCAAGTCGACCGCTGCCGCGCCGCCGTCGACTCCGCTACCGCCTCTTGCCGCGGTGGATTTCCGGAGTCGACGGCAGAGCCATCGGGGATCGATTTTACCGCGTCTTCACTAGACGCGATAAGTCGATCCCCGATAGACCAATTGCTACCCGCCAATCCGGCGGGTAGTGAAGACGTGCCCTAAGTAATTTAACCCCGGCCACCACGCACAGATGAGTGGAAATAACTGTTGGGACTGATCACACCCTGCTGTATTCAAAACGGTGAGCTGTGAGTGCTGCTGGCGGTAATGATGGGGGTGTTGTGATTCCTTGTACACTCCAGTCCCTCTGTCTGGGCTATTTTTCAGGGGGGGAAAAACACCTTTAACTGCAGGACTAAGCGTCAGTGAGACCTAGGCCCAGCTCCCCATCTCAGCGACACCCGTGTAAATCCACAATAAATCCACGGCAGTCAGCCAGTCTCACTGGGCACAGATTCATCTGGCAAGTTTGCACAGGATTTACCTTGTGAACCATCTTGGTGTCTGAGCAGCTGCATGTGGCCGGGAAAAGCAGCTCAACGTGTTGATTTTCCTGAGGCTTTTCTTCCCACCCTGCCCCAAGGATTTCTTTCGCCCAAAGCTTTTGTCTGCCCCGCCCTCTCTGTACGCTGCACAGCGTTTGAAATGAAACCCTGGACTCTTGGGTTCAACGAGGCTGCTGAGTTGTGTTTGGCTGTGATGGGCGGGACGAGGCAATGGAAGGACCTGCCAGGAGCTCTCTATTTGCAAGGGAAAACTGATGTCTCTTACCTTGGACAAATGTGGATAATGACAACATGTGTTTGCTCCTTGCATTCTCCTTTGTTCCACTTCCATAGGCCCGTTTAGGAGCCTGCTACAGGAACCATTCCTTTCCAACGGGAACTGTGTCTGTCTGTCTGCCACTCATCTATCTCCATAGGCAAGCCAATATCTATCTATCTATCTATCTATCCCCATACACCCCTATCTATCTATCTATCTACATACACCCCCTCTATCTATCTATCTGTCATTAGATAGAAAGGTAGACTGTCTGCTTCTCTGTCTATTACAATTACTGTGTAATGCACCAATCACTGCAGTATATAGATGGACATGCAACTTCTTACACTTAGAGACACCAGGTGGCCCTGACTGAGCAGGGTATTTTAATGTCCCCGTCTCAATCTCTGCTGACTCAGTTTCTTTCAACACCTCCCTGATAATACGATGCTACAGGGTCTCACTCACATTGCTGGGGAATTACAAGGCAGCACTAAACCATCTGGCCAGTGTTAGAATCATAGAATGTCAGGGTTGGAAGGGACCTCAGGAGGTCATCTAGTCCAACCCCCTGCTCAAAGCAGGACCAATCCCCAGACAGATTTTTGCCCCAGATCCTTAAATGGCCCCCTTAAGGATTGAACTTACAACCCTGGGTTTAGCAGGCCAATGCTCGGGTTTCAGTCAGCCCTCGGCAGATGAGCTATGAGCACAGGGTCGCTGCCTCGGACACACATCAACACCCCCTTGGTAGATTTACAAATCTCTTCCCAGGTTTCCCCTGGGTGCCTCACAGATCGACTCTTTGAAAGGAGTAAAACAGTCCGAGCCTAGACTAGAGCTAGGACTGGTATGGAGCAGACATCACACTGGGGACTGAACTGCAGTGGTTGGGGAACAGGAATTTGGTCGTGATTTCTGAGAAGTCCCAGTTGCCTTCAACTCTCGTGGATTTCACCACCTCACAGGAACTGGCCCTTCATTGGGAAAACCACACTAGAGATTGGGCTAGTAACTGGCACGGTGTTTCTTACACTTTTACCCCCCTCCCCAACTAGCTTCTCTGCCAAGTTCACCATGTTTCTGCCCGGGTGCAAGTTCTTAAAGGTACTCGTAACTGGCTCTGGGGGAAAGCGGTGCTTAGCTGTTAGCAGGATGTTATCTATGAAATGAGGCCTGAGGTGTGTGTGTGGGTATGTGTGTGCGTGTGTGTGATTCAACACAAACATTTCAGACTGGTAAAGAAATCCAGACTCAAGCTGACCGAAGAAGAACAACTTTAATTTTTTTTAAAGGGAGGGAAAAAAACCAGGAGTTTGATTTATTTATTTATTAGTCATGTTGCAAGCTTCATTCAAAATACCAGACACTGGTAGAAGTGGAGAAATAAACCTTCCCCTGCCTGCTCTGGAAAAGAAATAATCAGATCCTGCCTCTTGCATAGACAGAGTTATAATTACCTCTGAAACTTTCATGGTCCCACCCGAACAGCTTTTCAAAAGCAATCTAACAACAAACAATAACCCTGCTGCCTGGTAAGGGCCGATGCTATCACTTCCTCCAGGCACACACGCTTCCCCATCTCTCCTGCTGCAGCACAGATCAATTAATAAACTCTACTGCTCAAGAGGGGATGCGTGTGGGGATGGGGGTGACCGTTCCATTCACCCATCTAGGACTGGTGAGGAAAGTTGGCCGGGAACTGTTAGAACAAATGCCTGTCTGAGTTTTGAGCAAAGCATGAGTGTTTGATACCCAGATATAATTGAAACCCATTCATTGGCATGTAAGAATGAGTAATACATATCAATATTGCTGGAGATATGTTTATAGTGTAAAGAATAGGCTAATGTGCCTTTGCACTTCTGCCCTGTACAGGATGGAATCAGAATTGCGTAATTGTATGTCCTATGACCTATATGTCTACAGTTAGCGTTAACAGATTTTCTCCTGTAACTGGAAGTAGAGCTCTGCAAATCTGCAGATATCTGCTTTATATCCGTGGATATCTGTATCTGCAGACCATGTTTGAGGATCATGGATCAGATGCAGATACAAATCTTGTATCCATGCAGGGATCTAACCTAGGGTTACCATATCTATTAAATAAAAAAAGAGGACCCTCCACGGGCCCTGGCCCCGCCCATTTCCCCACCCCAGCCCCACCCCAACTCCGCCCCTTCCCCGCCCTAACTCCGCCCCCTCCTCCCTCCCACTCCCAGCCACGGGGAAAGGGCTGCCCGAGCGCTACCGGCTTCATGGTTTGCCGGGCAGCCCCTAGACCCTGCGCCCCCGGCCGGCGCTTGCCCAGCGCAGTTGGAGCCCGGGAGGGGAAGTGCCCAGCCGGGGGCGCAGGGTCTGGGGGCTGCCCGGCAAACCGTGAAGCCGGTAGCGCTTGGGCTTCGGGCAGCCCCCTTGCCTCCGGACCCTGCGCCCCCAGCCGGGCACTTCCCCTCCTGGGCTCCGGCGGCGCAGAGTCTGGAGGTATGGGGGCTGCCCGAAGCCGGTAGCGCTCGGGCAGCCCGGCTCTGTTTAAGAGCCGGGCTGCCCGAGCGCTACCAGCTTCGGGCAGCCCCCATGCCTCCGGACCCTGCGCCCCCGGCCGGGCACTTCCCCTCCCGGGCTCCGGCGGCGCAGGGTCCGGAGGTATGGGGGTTGCCCAAAGCCCGTAGCGCTCGGCTCTTAAACAGAGCCGAAGAGTCGGGGAGGAGCAGAGCCGCCGCGGCTGGAGGCTCTGCTCCTCCCCTGACTCTTCGGCTCTGTTTAAGAGCCGAGCTGCCCCAGCGCTACTGGCTTCGGGCAGCCCCCGTGCCTCCGGACCCTGCGCCGCTGGAGCCTGGGAGGGGAAGTGCCCGGCCGGCGGCTGGGGTCCGGAGGCAAGGGGGCTGCCTGAAGCCCTTAGCGCTCGGGCAGCTCGGCTCTTAAACAGAGCCGAAGAGTCAGGGGAGGAGCAGAGCCGCCATTTTCCCGGACATGTTTGGCTTTTTGGCAATTCGCCCCGGACGGGGGTTTGAGTGCCGAAAAGCCGGACATGTCCGGGAAAAAGAGGACGTATGGTAACCCTATCTAACCGAGAGGTTTGGAGTACTGGACATGCTGCTAATGTGAAATTACAAAGGGCCAGAATCACTATCATAGTAACAACTGTGCAATTCTAAGTAGCCGTGGATTTGATATCAAAAAAGCAAAACAAAACCTTATTGGGCAATAACAGGTTTGTATTCGTTTGCATCTCCCACTTCGTGGCTTCCCAGAATGCCATTCTGCAGGAGTGGCCTGGTGATACTTGAGGAGGAATGCACCAATGCACAGGCTAGTTAGTGTATTAACCCTTGTTTGTCTCTGGGTCTGGGTGTTCATCTGAAGAACAACCATTCATAAAACCTGCTGCAGTCATTGATGGGCAACAAATAAAAAGGAGGAGGAGGAGGAACTGCGTGACTGAGAATTGCAGCAAATGTTTGCAAACCCCATTTCTGTAGATTGGACCAGTTCTGTGATCAGTCTCTAAAACCCTGGGCACTAGATTGAAACGTTAAGCTTAGCCCCTTGTTGCGGGGGGAGGTGCAGAGCGGTGCCACTCCAGGAGGCACTCCCTCGGCATGCGTTCCTGGATGCTGGTTAAAGACATTTTCAGGATAGAACTCTCCCGCCGGTGCAGAGTTGACTGATTGCCAGGGCATGGTGCAAGGCAGACCCTTTGTGGTCAAGCATTGGTTTGATTGTGGGTCGCTGTCAGCAAGATGTGCCTTGTACTTGGGGGTAGTGGTATTGGAGGTTGGCTGTGGATAGCTTGTTCATGTCCCTTGCTAAGGCATCTCATGGACCCCAGAGCCACTACCATGGCTGCATAAGAACTGATTAAAGGAAATAATTGGTACACAGGCCTGTCTGTGCTGGGGGCTCAGAAATAGCCTCACCTGGGGCACAGATCTAGCTGCTTCGCTGCACAGAAGGAGAAAGGATGTTTACGTTTCAATCTGACCTGGTGACACCTGTTTACATCCTTCCCTTTGTTACTGTTGGCTGTTTGAGTGTGCTGGCACTGTGCACACTGCGTTGCTACTGTAGAGTAGTTGGTGATGGGCACTGGTTTGTTATTGCAGGATATTGCGAGTACTGGAGCTGCATAAAGCTGCTCCGTCCTCTAAGCTGGGCAGTACAGTACGGGGCCCCGCTCTCCCTGGCTGGCCGGAGCGCCGGGGGAGGGCGGCCCCGCTCTCCCCGGCGGCCGGAGCGCCGGGGGGAGGGCGGCAAGCCAGGCGGGTCCCCGCTCTCCCCGACCGGCCGGAGCGCCCGGCCATGGCCCTGCTCTCCCCGGCCAGCCGGAGCGCCAGGGGAGGGCGGCGAGCCTGGCTGGGGCCCCGCTCTCCCCGACCGTCTGGAGCGCCGCGGGGAGGGCGGCGAGCCCGGCCGGGGCCCCACTCTCCCCGGCAGGCCGGAGCGCCGCCCCCCTCCAGGTGCCGCCCCAAGCACATGCTTGGTAGGCTGGTGCCTGGAGCTGGCCCTGATCATTGTCATTATTTGTATGATGGTAGCACCTACAGTCGCAGCTCGGATCAAGGCCACACTTTGCCAGGGGCTGTACCTACATATGTTGAGTGACTGCGCCTGGGAGTACACGCTGCACCCTTTTAAAGAGTGGAGCACATGCCACTTATTCAGCTATTCCTCATCAGCACCTCCTGGTGGCGCTCTGCCTGCTGGTGCTTCTCATCCACGAGGAGACTGACTCCAGTCACTGCTGCTCTGCACAGCTGTCCTGCTGGAGCGGCAGTGTGTAAAGCCATGATCCGTACCCCCATGTGCATAGACAGTGTGTGTGTGCATGGACCTAGCCTACTGCAGCAGTGGCGTGTACAGTCATGATCTGTGCCCCCGTGTGCATATGCTCGGTATGTGTGCACGCATGGATTAAGAAACGTGCTCCTCGGCTTGAGGTTACAACACCTTCTCAGCCTAATAACCCTTCGCACTGGTTGCGGGGGGAGGGTGGAATGTCCCAAGGGGGTAGGAGCAGAGTCGGGCTGCAAAGAGGTTCCCTGGAATACTCCCTGGATTGTGTCAGCAGCTCTATTCCTAACTTCGTCTTCTCCCTCTAAAAGTCCCATAACCTTTGAACGTATTTATTTTATGGACTTCGCCAAGCAAAAGAAAGTCTGAGGAAGGTTGATATAAGAAATGGACTTTATATGGTTCCCCCCTTGATCTTAGATAACAGAGCGCAGAGCTATTTTCCCCAAAGCACCATGCTCCTAAACTTAGCAGCATCTGTCACACTTTTTACCCATTCTGAAGAATTAACCCACATAAAGGGTTCAGAGATCTACACTCCAGCTTTCCCAGGAATTACAAAGGGATCCCAAAGAGAATGAAACACTGGTTTACTATCACACTTCCAGGCAAGCGCCTTCCTTTCTCTTCTCTGAGCACAGCCTCAGCACAGCCACCCAGGCAGTTCTCAGTGGTGGGTAGGTGGTTGCAGGCCGAGCCCCAACAGGAGAAGGATAGCCTAGTGATTAGGGCACTAGACTGGGACATGGGTCCCCTTAGTTCAGTTCCTTACTCTCCCACAGCCTCCCTCTGTGACCCTGGATGAGGGATTTGGTCTCTCTAGATCTCAGCTGTACAATGAGAATAATAGCACTTTGCTACCTCAGAGGGGTGTTAAAGACTACGAGGGACTCAGATACTGTGGTAATGGGAGCAGTGTAAGTACTTGGAGAAGGGAGGGTTTGTTAATAGTCCACACAAACTCTGCTCTCGGTGACACTGGTGTAAATTCAGAGTCACTGCAGTGAAGTGAACGGAGTCATCCCAGATATACTCTGGGATAACAGCCAATTTCAGTCCTTTATGGACAGGGCTGGATTGAAGTATGATGCACTTTTAATTACTCAGTATTGTATATTTATCTGTATGTGTAGACACTCACCTCTACTTAAAATGGCACAGAGGAGGTGGATGTGTGGTTCAGTTACCAGGAAAGAATAAAATAGTAGAAGGGTTGGATGTCGTATGTACTATTTGAGAGAAAAGGTAGGTGAGCTCACCCAACCTGTACTGCCCAGCTTAGAGGACGGTGTCCATTGCTGGCAGGAGATTGGCAGAAAGGTCCAGGGGGCAGTTCCTCAGCTGGTGAACATCAGCTTAGCTCGACTGGCTTCCCTTGACTCCATTGATTTGAGACACATTGCAACATGAAGTTGATTTCACCAAAATTTTGTATTGGAGAAAAAATGGGGCGGGGAGGAGGGAGGGAGAAAGAGTTCCAACAATGTCAAAATGTTCTGTTCGTCGTTTTCAGAATGAAATGTTTCGATTTTTCCTTTTGAAATAACTTTTCATTCAATTGTTTCATTGCATGCAGATGTGGTCGCCCCATCTCAAAAAAGATATATTGGAATTGGAAAAGATAGAGAAAAGAGCAGCAAAAATGATTAGGGGTATGGAACAGATTCCTTGTGAGGTGAGATTAATAAGACTGGGACTTTTTCAGCTTGGAAAAGAGATGACTAAGGGGGGATATGACAGAGGTCTATAAAATCATGACTGGTGTGGAGAAAGTAAATAAGGAAGTGTTATTTACTCCTTCTCATAACACAAGAACTAGGAGTCACCAAATGAAATGAATAGGCAGCAGGTTTAAAACAAACAAAATGAAGTATTTCTTCACACAATGCACAGTCAACCTGTGGAACTCTTTGCCAGAGGATAGTGTGAAGGCCAAAACTATAACAGGGTTAAAAAAGGAACTAGATAAGTTCATGGAGGGGGCCGAGGGATGTACTGGCCGCCGCTTCCAGCAGCTCCCATTGGCCTGGAGCAGCGAACCGCGGCCACTGGGAGCCGCGATCGGCCGAACCTGCGGACGCGGCAGGTACACAAAACGGCTCGGCCCGCCAGGGGCTTTCCCCTGCACAAGCGTCGGAACAAGTTTGGGAACCACTGCTCTGAAGTATCTGTAGCCTCTGTTTGCCAGAAGCTGGGAATAGGCGACAAGGGATGGATCACTTGATTACCTGTTCTGTTCATTCCTTCTGAAGCACCTGGTATTGGGCACTGTCGGAAGACAGAATACTGGGCTAGATGGACCATTGGTCTGACCCAGTATGGCCATTCTTATGTTGTATTATATTATAAATGATTATATAAAATAAAGAAGTCAAAATCAAAACATTTTGATTGATTTGAATTAGGGCTATCAAGTGATTAAAAATTAATCACAATTAATTGTGCAATTAATCACGCTGTTAAACAATAATAGAATAACATTTATATAAATATTTTTGGATGTTTTCCACATTTTCAGATATATTGATTTCAATTACAACCCAGAATACTAAGTGTACAGTGCTCACTTTACTTTTTTATTACAAATATTTGCATTGTAAAAAAGAAACAGCATTTCAATTCACTTAATACAAGTACTGTAGTGCAATCTATTTATCATGAAAGTTGAACTTACAAATGTAGAATTATGTACAATAGCTGCATTCAAAAATAAAACAATGTAAAACTTTAGAGCCTACAAGTCCACTCAGTCCTACTTCATGTTCAGCCAAATGCTCAGAGAAACGTTTGTTTACATTTGCATGAGATAATACTGCCCACTTCTTGTTTACAATGTCACCTGAAAGTGAGAACAGGCGTTCACATGGCACTGTTTTAACTGGCATTGCAAAATATTTACGTGCCAGATGCACTAAAGATTCATATGTCCCTTCATGCTTCAACCACCATTCCAGAGGACATGCTTCCATGATGATGGGTTCTGCTCGATGACGATCCAAAGCAGTGCAGACCGACGCATGTTCATTTTCATCATCTGAGTCAGATGCCACCAGCAGAAGGTTGATTTTCTTTTTTGGTGATTTGGTTTCTGTAGTCCCGCATCGGAGTGTTGCTCTTTTAAGACTTATAGATTCATAGATTCATAGATTCTAGGACTGGAAGGGAGGTCTTGAGAGGTCATCGAGTCCAGTCCCCTGCCCGTATGGCAGGACCAAATACTGTCTAGACCATCCCTGATAGACATTTATCTAACCTACTCTTAAATATCTCCAGAGATGGAGATTCCACAACCTCCCTAGGCAATTTATTCCAGTGTTTAACCACCCTGACAGTTAGGAACTTTTTCCTAATGTCCAACCTAGACCTCCCTTGCTGCAGTTTAAGCCCATTGCTTCTTGTTCTATCCTCAGAGGCTAAGGTGAACAAGTTTTCTCCCTCCTCCTTATGACACCCTTTTAGATACCTGAAAACTGCTATCATGTCCCCTCTCAGTCTTCTCTTTTCCAAACTAAACAAACCCAATTCTTTCAGCCTTCCTTCATAGGTCATGTTCTCAAGACCTTTAATCATTCTTGTTGCTCTTCTCTGGACCCTTTCCAATTTCTCCACATCTTTCTTGAAATGCGGTGCCCAGAACTGGACACAATACTCCAGCTGAGGCCTAACCAGAGCAGAGTAGAGCGGAAGAATGACTTCTCGTGTCTTGCTCACAACACACCTGTTAATACATCCCAGAATCATGTTTGCTTTTTTTGCAACAGCATCACACTGTTGACTCATATTTAGCTTGTGGTCCACTATAACCCCTAGATCCCTTTCTGCCGTACTCCTTCCTAGACAGTCTCTTCCCATTCTGTATGTGTGAAACTGATTTTTTCTTCCTAAGTGGAGCACTTTGCATTTGTCTTTGTTAAACTTCTGAAAGCATGCTCCACACCTCGTCCCTCTCAGATTTTGAAAAGCACTTCAGAGTCTTAAACCTTGGGTCGAGTGCTGTAGCTATCTTTAGAAATCTCACATTGGTACCTTTGTTGCCTTTTGTCAAATTTGCAGTGAAAATGTTCTTAAAATGAACAACATGTGCTGGGTCACCATCCAAGACTGCTATAACATGAAATATATGGTAGAATGCAGGTAAAACAGAGCAGGAAACATACAATTCTCCCCAAAGGAGTTCAGTCACAAATTTAATTAACACATTTTTTTTTAATGAGTGTCATCAGCATGGAAGCATGTCCTCTGGAACGGTGGCCGCAGCATGAAGGGGCATACAAATGTTTAGCATATCTGACATGTAATTACCTTGCAAATCTGGCTACAAAAGTGCCATGCGAATGTCTGTTCTCACTTTCAGGTGACATTGTGAATAAGAAGCGGCCAGCATTATCTCCTGTAAAGGTAAACAAACTTGTTTGTCTTAGCAATTGGCTGCACAGGAAGTAGGACTGAGTGGACTTGTAGGCTCTAAAGTTTCACATTGTTTTGTTTTGTTTTTGAGTGCCGTTATGTAAAAAAAAATCTAAATTTGTAAGTTGTGCTTTCACGATAAAAAGATTGCACTATGGTACTTGTATGAGGTGATTGGTTGGGGATTGGTCCTGCTTTGAGCAGGAGGTTGGACTAGATACCTCCTGAGTCCCTTCCAACCCTGAGATTCTATGATTCTATGAATTGAAAAATACTATTTCTTTTGTTTATCATTTCTACAGTGCAAATATTTGTAATAATAATAATATAAAGTGAGCACTATACACTTTGTATTCTGTGTTGTAACTGAAATCAATGTATTTGAAAACAGAAAAACATTCAAAATATTTAATAAATGTCAATTGTTATTCTATTGTTTAACAGTATGATTAAAACTGCGATTACTTGCGATTAATTTTTTGAATCACAATTAATGTTTTTGAGTTAATCGCGTGAGTTAACTGCGATTAATCGACGGCCCTCATTCGAATCAATCTTTTTAAGAGAATTTTCCTTTGTAGAGGATTTCAAAATTCTCGGGGTTCTCTCTGCTTTGATATAAAGCCACATTGGAAAACTTCACCAAATGGAACTGGCATCCTCTGACCAGCAGTAGTTAGCGTTCAACTGTGCCCTGGTTGTCAGCTATTCTGAACGCCTGTAGCTTGTTGTGGAGTAGAGTGTGCTCAGTATTTCTGGAACTCAGGCTGTTGGTTGGACATCCCCAGGGAGTTGGCTAGTGCAGCTGAGGCTGTGTACGGAGGGGCTGTGGTTTGCTCCTGCTCTGGCCCTATCCCCTGTGAAGAAAAGACGGTGCAGCGAGACAATGACATTGTTCTGGAGAGCGGGTTTACCCGGTTGCATCTGCTGTTATGAGAAACCAGATTCAGAGAGCCAGATTCTCAGCTGGTGTAAAACAAAGCAACTCCACTGAAGATGAATGAGTTGCGGATCTGGCCCATAGATTTTATGGCCAGAAGAGTCATAGAGTTTAAGGCAAAAGGGCCCACCAGATCACCCAGTCTGACCTCCTCTGTATCACGGGCCACCAACACTGCCCAGCACCCACACACTAAACCCAACAACCGAAACGAGCCCACAGGAGACTAGGCTATTATGTGCCACAGGCAGAAAATGGGAGTACCAGTGCACCCGTGCCTGAGACGTCCACAAGGTCAGAGAAATGTACCCAGATAATCCTGACAAGTGGCCTGCACCCACATGTCACAGAGGAAGGTGAAAAACCATGAACATCACTGCCAGTCTGACCTGGGGGGGGGAGGGGGATTTCTTCCCGGCCCTACATATGGTGATCAGGTAGACCTGGAGAGTGTGAGCAAGGACGAGCCAGCCAAACATCCGCGAGAGCGAATGCTCAGTGCCATCTCAGAGCCCTGGCCCACCTCAGCCAATGTCCCATCTGCAGCTGTGACCATCCCTGATGCTTCAGAAGAAGAAGATAAAAAAACCCTTCTTAGAAAACATTTTTTTGGGGGGAGGGGAAATCCCTTCCTGCCCCCTGCCGATGGCTGGCTGAAACCCTGAAGCATGAACCTTAGGAACGTAGGACATAAACCGGAAGTGAGGCCCAGAGCTCTTGAGCTCTGCCCCCCACCATCACAAACAACCCTGACATACCATTACACTCATACATTTGTCCAGCTCTCTCATAAAACTAATTTAGTTGTTTGCCCCACAACTCACCCCTCTGGTGGTTAGAAACCTTCTTCTGATTTCCAACCTGAATTTATTCATGGCCAGTTTATACCCATTTGTTCTTGTCGTAACATTGTCCTTTAGCTTAAATAGCTCTTCACCCTCCCTGATATTTACCCACTAATGTATTTATAGAGAGCCGTCATATTCCCCACCCCCAACCTTCTTTTTGCTAAACGAGCCAAGCTTTTCAAGTCTCCTCTCATAAGACAGGCCCTCCGCTCCCCGATCATCCTATTAGCTCTTCTCCACTCCTGTTCCAGTTTGAATTAATCTTTCTTGAACATGGGTGACCAGAACTGTGCACAGTATTCCAAATAACGTCTTACCGGGGCCTTGTACAATGGCATTAATACTTCTCTATCTCTACTGGAAATGCCTCGCTTAATACATCCTAGGATCACATTCGCCTTTCTCACAGCCACATCACACTGGTGGCTCATGGTCATCCTGTGATTGACCCACACTTCCAGGTCTGCCTCCTTTTTTGTTGCTTCCAATTGATGAGCCCCCAGCTTGCCGCAGAAATTCTTATTATTAGACCCTAAGTGCATGAACTTGCACTTTGTACTGTCGAATTCCATCCCACTTCTGTCACTCCCGTCTTCAAGGTCATCCAGATCTTCCTGTATAATGTTCTGATCACCCCTCTGTATTGTTTTTGTGTTATCAGCAAATCTTATTAGCACACTCCGACTTTTTGTGCCAAGGTCATTAATAAAAATATTGAATAAAATTTGTCCCAAGACTGATCCTTGAGGAAACTCCACTAGTAACCTACTTCCAGCCTGCTAATTCACCTTTCAGCACAATCCGTTGCCTTCTCCCATTCAGCCAATTTCTTATTCACCTTACAATGCTTGTACTGATCCCCATCATCTGTAATTTAACTAATAATTTCCCATGGGGCACAGAGTCAAATGCTTTACTGAAGTCCAAGTATATTAGATCTACAGCATTTCCCTTGTCTAAAAAATCAATTATTTTCTCAAAGAAGGAAATCAGGTTAGTCTGGCATGATTTGCCTTTGGCAAATCCATGTTGCATTGCAACCCATTTACCATCTACCTCTATGATTTAATTATTCTTGCCTTCACAGTTTGTTCGAAAACCTTGCATGCTACAGTCAGACTAACAGGTCTGTAATTGCCCAGATCACTTTCCCCCCACTTTCTTAAATATAGATATGATGTTAGATATTATTTAGTCATATGGTACTAGCCCTGAATAGATAGATTTATCCTTGCTACTGGACGAACAATCTCACGTGCCAGTTCTTTCAATATTCTGGGGTGGAAGTTATCTGGTCCCCCTGATCTGAGTGCATTAAGCTCTTTATTTTTTTATTCCACCAAGGATGTGGTCATTTCCATTTCTAGACACTCATTTTCACCAGCCAGACTGTCTTCAGGCACATGTTCCATGTTATCATTGCAATTGGAAACCAAGGCATGAATTCATTAAGATGATCCTGCATGATGCAAGCCATAGAATTTCACCCAGAGATTCCTGAATCCAGCCCAAGAACTTTTGGTTGAATTGCCTGAGTTAGTTTCCCGTATTTGTGCAATATGTTTTTTTCCTGCCCCACCCTAGGTATGAAGAACATGCAAAATCATAGGAAATAGGACTAGAATGGACTTCCTGGGTCATTAAGTCCAGTCCCCTGCTATCACAGGCCACCTCGTTATATACCCGGTAATCCTGTTCATAAATGTATCAAGCTCCATTTTCAAACTAGTTAAATTGTTTCCCCCACTATTCCTAGTGGGAGGCTGTTCCGGAGCCTCGCTCCACTGATGGTGAGAAACCTTCTTCTAATTTCCAGCCTAAATTTACTCCTGGCCAGAGTTTTCCCATTTGTTCTTTTGCCATCGTTGCCCTTTAGCTTCAATGTTTGCAAACTGAAACAATCTGAAAATAATCTTCAGTTCAGGTCAATTAAAATATTTTGTTTTGATCATTTTGAAATGTTTTATTTCGAAACAAAAAGACATTTCGAACCACAAAAGATGGAACGTTTCATTTAGAAAATGTAAAAACAGGACTTTTCACCAATTTCAAACCTTTTTTCAATTTTTTTTTTTCAAAATGGGAAATTTGTAGAAAAACTCTTTTCAGCAAAAAGTTTCGGTTTTCACAAATCAGCATTTTTAAGGGATAAACATTGCCTGTGATAGCAGGAGACTGGACTTGAGGACCCAGAAGGTCCTTTGCACTCCTTTATCCTAGGTCTTGGTGAAAGGAAATCCCAAATAGCTCAACTTACTAGCATTCCCAGCCTATGCTGTAACAGGAGGCAGTGTTGTCTAGTGGTGATGGAACTGGACTTGAAGCAGGGTGACCAGACAGCAAATGTGAAAAATCGGGACAGGGGATGGGGGGTAATAGGCACCTATATAAGAAAAAGACCCCAAAATCAGGACTGTCCCTATAAAATCGGGACATCTGGTCACCCTAACTTGGAGTCAAGTGATTTGGGTTCAATTCCTGGCTCTGCTGCTACCTTGCTGCATAACTTTTCTGTTGCCTCTCCCTCCCTTTGTCTAGTTAGATTGCAAGCCTTATGGGTCAAGGCACGGATGTGTTTGTGCAGTACCCAGAACAATGGGACCCTGAACTAGCTTGGAAGGGTCTCTAGGCACTACTGCGATATAACCAATGGTGGTAAGAAGCAGCCTCTGCCACTGCACACAGCATCCCCGAGCAATCTGCTGTGTCAACAAAAAAAGAAATAAAACGAAGGCTTTGATCAATTTGTGTGGGAAGAGAATGGGTTGCATGATTAAGGGAAATAAATGAGAAGCTCAGACGATTCATGTGGCTGTTTTCTCCTAACGGCAGGCACACCCAGGGGAATCCGCATTCCGGAACGTCCTTGAACTTACGGAGTGAAAGAACGAAGAAGAAAAAAAATAATAATAACAAGGCAAGATGCCGCAAGAGAATCATCAGCCCTAACGATTTAGAAACAGCCCTAACCGTGGAGAAAACCTACACATGCCCTTTTATTTTAAGCGGCACTACCTAGTCGACCTTGTCTGATTTAAATAGTGTAGGAATCCATAGATCGAAAGATATTCAGGTCTGTGCACAGGCCTCCCCGCCCAGAATTTAAATGACGGCATTAGTATTCAGGATCTTTGCATGTGTTTAAATGTGGATTAAAAATGCATTAATTGGTCTCTTTGTATATCAAATATTTGAAAGATTTGGTATTATCACCTCTTGTCTGCGCTAGAATTGAAGAGGAGAAAAGAAATGTAATTGAGGACTTAAGGAGTGTCTCTTCCTGTTGGCTCAGCACTGGGATATCTGATTGAAAGCTCCGGGGAAAAATGACTTTGATAAGTATATGAACAACATCTGAAGGCAACACAACTTTGCGAGTGAGGGCTGACATCTGAGCAGCTGCAGTTTGGCAAAGCAAGTGGCTTTCCAGAGAAGTGTCCTGCTATAGGAATTGCTATAGCGGAGCAGACCCAGGGTATCTACAGCAGTCCGTTCTGAATGGAGGAGCGGTGCAATTGTTAGGGTGCAAGCCTAGGGCTCAGAAGACCTGAATGCCATTGTTTGCTTTGCCACAGATTCCCTGTGTGACCTTGGCCAAGTCACTTAGTGAATATCTACGCTGCAGTCCGGAGGATGGACATACCAGAGTTAACTTGAATCTAGCTCGCTCGAATAACAATACCAGTGAAGCTGTAGCAGCACGAGTATGTACCTAGGGTCCTAGGCAGGCAGGGCTACTCCGTGCTATAGCAGCTTGACTGCTATTATAACTCAAGCTGTCTTTGGTCTATGTCTACAAGTCACACCTCCTGACTGCAGCGTAGACATACCTTTAGAGTGGTACAGGAAAAGTTGTGCTATCTGGCATGTTGGGGGAATAGGGAGTACTGGATAGTCAGAAATTTTGGATAACTAGGAGTTATACTTACCAATGGAGGGAGTGAGTTTGGGTGCAGGAGGGGGCTCAGGGCTGGGGGTTAGGGTGCGGGAGGGAATGCAGGGCATGGGCTCTGGGAGAGGGCTTGGGGCAGGGAGTTGGGGCGCTGGATCACCTTGGGCAGCTCCCCAGAAGCGGTGACATGTCCCCGCTGCTCCTAGGCGGAGGCACGGCCAGGCAAGACTGCATGCTACCTCCACCTGCAGGCGTCACCCCCATAGCTCCCATTGGCCAGGAGCCATGGCCAATGGGAGATGCAGAGCCAGCACTTGGGGCAGGGTGGGGTAGAGGCAGCGCACGGAGCCCCTTTGGCCATTCCTCCACCTAGGAGCAGCAGGGACATGTCACCGCTTCCGGGGAGCCAGATAGGGAGTCCCCACGCCAACTGGACTTTTAATGGCCCGGTCAGCAGAGCTGCCAGGGTACCTTTTCGACCAGGCGTTCCGGTCGAAAACCAGATGCCTGGCAACCCTATTGAAGATTTGTATTGGGAGATATCAGCAATGCTGGGGTCTAGAGCTTTCTAGTTGGTAAACTGCCAGATAACACCGCTTTTACTGTCTTTTCAAACACATTTATGTGACTGAAGAGCACAAGTCTCATGGAAAGTCCATGGGACTTGTGATCCTAAATCATATGCCTTAAAGATGGTGTGGTGCTCAGATACCCTTGTAATGGGAGACAGATTAGTTACTTAAATAGATGGATGTTTCAAAGGAAGGTGCAAGTGCTCCGGAGGAATTATTATTTATTATTAATTACTTGTATTGCAGTAGAACCTAGAGGGCCCAACTGAGATCAGAGCCCCATTGTGCCGGGAGCTGTACAAACACAACACTAAGCAAAGATTCCTGCTCTGAAAAGCTAAACAGATAAGACAGATAAAGGAAGTGCTTCTTACTTCCGTTTTACTGATGGGGAGCTGAGATACAGAAAGCTTGAATCACTTGCCCAAAATCTTAGAGGAAGTTTGTGGTAAAGCTGGGAATTAGCCATAAGGAATTAGCCACAAGGCCATAATGATTGCACAAACTGATGCTTATGGGGCATATAAACCAGTTAGTGGCTGGTTTATATCCTGAAGCATGAGGGTGACTCTCTCATTTGAATGTTTATCCTAGCTAGTGTAACTGTGGCTATTCTTGTTATCCACATAAATGCCTAATCCTTTTTCCCCCCCTGAATTTTACTAAATCCTAACACCTAAATCCTAATCCTAAAACCCTTCTGTGAAGACGGAAGGATTAGAACGAGGGGCGGGGTGGGGGGAGGATTGAGTTGGGTAAATTAAGAATCGATCTGTACCGTCACCAAAAATCAACCCCCGAGCGATTTATACATTTGAAGAAGTTTGGGGAACTTTAAATATACACAAAATACTACTGCTTCTGCACTTTGCTCTTCTAGAAGTGAAGTGCACTGACCATCATATTGGTTAGCAGGGATTGAGCCAGGAACCAATTGCTGCTATAGCTTGAACTAAACTCCCTAAAAGAGGCGTTAGGACACTAAACGAGAATTTCATATCCTCTATGGCTGAAGTACAGATGGGGACGTGTAGCACGCAAGAAACAGGCCAGAAAAAGCTCGTCTCACACATTTGAGATCCACAGCAGATCAAACCCTAGGACCTTTAGCACCATGTGACCTAAATGACTAAGGTGCTGATCTGAAGCCAATAATTGAGTTCAATGGACCTTGTATCAACTCTACATCCTCAGATCAGCCACATATAGGGGACACATACACCTACTGAACAAGGGGTTAAAGATGCACCAAAAGTACTGCCTGAATGGTTGTTCTCATGGCATTTCTAGCCTGTCTGGAAAAAGGAAATCTGACAACAGAACCTGTCAATACGCGATTCTCAGGTCAGTTTTGCAGACACCAAATAGTTTGCAATCAGGCTGATTTAAGAACCAGAATGTAGACCCTATATGAACCTTCAAACCTTTGGGGATTTGCCCATCTCCAGTTAGAACATCATTTAGCATTGATAAAAACACTGCTGGTCATTAAAATAATTCCTAGGTATCAACGTGTGTGCTACCAGGAAACTGCTTAATCAGAGATTTAGTGGTCAGAATGACATACCTTTTAATCTGAACTTTGAATTTTCACAGTTTTCATTCTTAAATAGCCACTTAATTGAATTTTGCAGAAAAACAATATCTGATAGACATAAAGTCACCTATGGGGGGGAATGCAGGCACAAAGAAGCTAAGGTCACACATGAGTCTATGGGAGAGCAGGGAATTGAATCCCCATCTCTGAAATTCTCGTTTAGTGTCCTAACCGCTTGTCCTTCCGGTCTTTCAAGTTGTGTAATGAAATTTTTCTGAGTGTCCTGCTTTCTATCGCTGGGAGGCCTAATAGGAGATCATAAACCTTAGCACTACAGCTGACTAATGGAGGTTCTCCTTCTATTGAGGTGACAGAGGTTAGAGGATTCAGCGTCAAAGCTTGTTAATTCCATTTCCCAAGCTGCTTCTGTGCGTCTCAGTTGACAACAGCAGTACGGGCAGCATGTGGCTTGGGTTGTAGCACAAAAGGCTATATGCTGGGGTGAACTTCACCCCCCAGGAATTTGCCGATTTAAATTTGTTTGATGAACAAAGTCTAAAACCCCTGAACACCTTGTCAAATGGAACGAGCCACTGAAGTGGAGATGCAGTGATGGCAAATGAAGCCTTTTCTTTTCTTCCTTCTGTGACAGCTTAACAGTGAAAATGTGATTTTTTCCCCCCCACAGTTTGGGTGCGATTAGTTAGTTACTCTGGTGTGAAATAGGGGCAGCAGCGTTTGTGCTGAAGTGAACAAAGACGACAGGGCAGAAACAGCTAAGTGGGTATTTGAGTGAATTCTCACTCAGAGCTTGGTTTTCTTGCACATGACAGGGAATAATAATAGTTTGCACTGATTTGTATTTATAAAACAATAACAAGAGGCACATACGTGAATGGTAGGCACCTATGACACTTACTTAAAACTGCAATGAATCCAAGAAAGAAACAGAAACCACATAGCAGAGAAATAATATTGAGGAAACAGCAGCGCAAAATAAACCATTTTCCTTTAAACCACCCTCTGCCCCGTGATATTTACTCTTATTAGCACCTTGCAGCCAAGACTCTCAAAGAGTTTGACAAAGGTGGGTCCATTTTCTCACCTCCATTTTACAGATGAGGAAACTGAAGCTCAAAGAAGAGATGTGAATTTCTCCAGGTGACACAACCAATGAGTAGTCAAGAATGAAACAGACCAAGGGTCTTTGGATTACTCCTGCCCTTCTTTGACTGCTCGCCCTGCTGTCTGCCAGGGAGTAGTTAAACCGAGCCGGTAAAAATATCAAAGCCCTGTTTCCCTTTACATCCTGGTGCATTCTCTCTGGGTATCATGCTGTGTTTTCAGTCAAAAATAATAGCTGCAGGCCCTTTCTCCGAGGCCACGTATATTCCCAGAGTGATGTTCCCATATGACAATACACTGGCTGAGAGAATGGCTAGACAGGGCAACTAGAATGGCAAGGAAGCTAGCCCAGAATCCTAGCCACATAACCCGCTGCCCATAGGCAGGTACCCAGGTGCTGAATGAATGGCTTTGGAACGAATCATGTGTGGCATCTGTTTGCTTTGTAACATTGCTACACATCCCTCCATATATCTTTGTGGACTTTTATCTCCCGGAGCGTCTTTCATTGTAAAGGGTGGGTAAATGTGAATTCAAATCAGCCATCAGCAACACGCTGAGTTCAAAACACCTTTTATACGACCGTAAATTATTTTTAAATGGATGTAAGGCACTTGATCTTACAGCTGAAATGACTTCTGTATTATCCTCATAACCTGCATCTTTTTCTTCCTCTCTCTCTCTTCACTTCAGATAATTCAGTGGGAATTTATTTGAAAAGAGTAACACGCTTAGATGGCAGGTCATAAATGAACTGAAATGCTGACAGCAGGAGTTCCAATACCTTTGTTGCTGATGCGGAAGGCCTGAGTGAGAGCAGGGAGCCAGATTTAGGGAGCTGTGGAATACTCATCATTAGGGCTGGTTGAGCCTTTTCCGTCTAAACTGCTTTTTGCTGTAAAATTGGGTTTTTGATTAAACACATTTTTTCCATGGAAAGTGTCAGCTCTCTGCAGAAAATTTCAGTTGTTCACTGAAAACTCAAACACCCCAGAATTGAAAGCAAGATGCCCTGTGGCCGTGGGAGTCCCATGATGCATTACCTCCCCTGAACAAGAGGGGAGACCATGGTGCATCATGGGAAATGTAGTCCAAGCAGGGAGCCTGGCCTGCAGAGGAGAAAGAGAGCACCACAACCCCCATGAAAGTAATGTAGGCAGCGCAGCAGCATTTCTGAATCAAACTATTTTGGTTTTCAGCCAAAATATTTCAGTTTTTGATTTTTCACCGAAAAGTTGAAACTTTCCAAGGGGGGAAAACCCATTTTCCAATGAGCTGTAGTTGCAGGATGTTCTCATGGGCTGAAATTCACCCCTGGGCAGAGGCCCAGTGCCAAGCCTATATGCACATCTCATGTAAGCCCTAAGGAATCAATCCTGCCACACAATGGAGAAGGGCAGGCCCTTGCACCAGCATAGGGCCCTTGCACCAGCATAGGGCCCTTGCACCAGCATAGGGCCCTTGCACCAGCATAGGGCCCTTGCACCAGCATAGGGCCCTTGCACCAGCATAGGGCCCGGATGACTTCAGTGGGGCTCTTGTCAGGTGCAGGAGTCCATCCATATTAATTTAGTTCAGGATCAGGGACATTCTCAGTTGCACCATGAACCTAGGCTGACCAGACAGCAAGTGTGAAAAATCAGGACAGGGGTTGGGGGGTAATAGGAGCCTATATAAGAAAAAGCCCCAAATATCGGGACTGTCCCTATAAAATCGGGATATCTGGTCACCCTACATGAACCTTAGGCCCTCCTAAAGAGTATGGGGGGGGAGATACCTTGTAATTGCCTGTTTGTTGGATCCACCTGTTGCCTCTTGTTTTGCACGTTTAGACTGTAAGCTCTTTGGGGCAGGGACCATCTATTTGTAATATGGATGTGTACAGCACTTAGCACAATAGGACTGGGGGCTCCAGGGCATTACTATAATAATAATTAATAATTAATAAATATTATGACTGTTATTATGAGCAGGAACATAGCTCTTCCTTGCACAGGGTCTATGCACTCCATCACACTCATGACACTGCACTCAGCTCATTAGAAACTCCCCTTTGTCTGCAGCTTCATACATTCTATGAATTACATTGAGTGGTGCTGCACTGAGCTGGTTTGCTAGACCCTAGCTGGCTGGTTTGAAACCCGTGCATGGCCCGTTGTTTCTCTCTTTCAGGGTTTTCTCAAAGCCTTTCATAATCTGGCATATTTCAGTTCAGGTCAAAGCCTCTCCTAGCTGTCAGGAATGAGGCCCTGCAGCGGCGCCGGCCCGGTTGTCAGGGCAGCTGGGCCACAGCAGAAGTGCCTGATTGGCTAAGGTTGTCAGGTGCTTGCTCTCAAACCCAGCAGCTGCAGAGGATCAGTGGCTGCTCAATGCACATGCCCGTGGATTCTCTGCTACCCTGTGCTCGCTTTGCTCCAAGCCCTGCTCCAGCCTAGAGATCTTGCCCTGCACCCAGCCTTGTTCCAGTCCTGTCACAGCCTGGCTCCTGCCTCACAGCCAGCTCTGGTCTTGTCTTCCCTGCCTCCAGATGATCCAGTGTCTGACCCTCGGCTCGGATTCCTGGGTGTGACTCTGTCTCGAGTCCTGGCTCTGGCATTCGAACTCTAACTTCAGTTTTGACCTCTGGCTCCGATCCCAGGCTCGGACTCTGCTTTGAACCTGGGCTCTGGCATTTGCACTCTGACCACTAGGCCTGACTGCCTACAACTCAGTCCCATGGCATTGGCCTTCCTCAAGCCAGGTCAGTAATTTTCCACACAGCATCCTGCCTGGAGCTCAGCAGCCAATTCTGATACCTTACAATGGGTTACAAAAGTGCAAAAGCTTCTCCTGGACGTCAGCCTGAAACTCTCTCAGGAAGAGGCTTCCTTGGCAGGTTGATGCTACTGCCTGGTGCAAGCTGGTTCAGAAATGCTGTGAGAATAGGAACATCTATAGCTCCTTTCAGTCAAAGCATCTCCCACACATACATGTATTAAGCCTCACGGCAGGCACAGGGGTAAGCCACAGAGTTAGGAGGTAGCGGAGGACGGGAGCTCTCCGATTCCCTCTGTAAGTGAAAAGGGAAAATGGAGGTTGTGTTCTTCCTATTCAAGCTTAATTTGCTTATTAAATTATTTGGCTCCCCCTATAATTGAAAAGGGAGCCTCAAAAGGGTTCCTACCTGCCGCCAGATGTCGCGGGTATATGCTTCAGTGGAGATTCATAGAGCGCTTAGACTTGTCTTGTTTAGAATTTGACTATCCCAATTACTGAGGCAGAGAGATGGGGAGTGTGGTTAACTGCCCATCTCTTACTCTGTTCACTGGACATCAGTGCCTCCCCTGAGAGTTGCCTTCTGTGGATGGAGTTCTGGTCTGTGCTCTGGGATGCCTCTCACTTCAGATGAACCTGAATTAGGCTCAAGCTCAACATGGTTGGGACCCACATGTTTAGAGACTTATCTGAGCTAGTCTTATCTTAGGTCTGGTGAGCTGAGCCAGAAGTCTCTCGAGTGCAGCTGGCTCTCTCAGAAAATTCTCAGGCCTTTTTTCTATGGGTCCAGCCCAAAATAACTTGAGAACAGCTTATCTTGTGGGGGGTTTTATTCTATTTTATTTTGGCGGGGACGTCTGCTTCCAAGTCAAGCCAGAATCAGGGAGTGCAGAGGCAGAATGGAAATAAAATAGACTGAAGAAAAAAAAAAAAAGAGAGGAAATGAACAAGTGGAGACTAATATTTTCAAACTGAAAGACTAAATTGGTGCCTAAATCCATGTTTAGATGAGAGAACTGGACCAAATAATTTTTTTCAAAATTCAAAAATTCTAAATTAAATCAATTGCTTAGTTTTATGGTTGGTCAAAAAACAAGAAAATGTAAGAATTTTATCAAAAATTTTCCTGATTTTTTTTAATTTTCAAAATTTGGATGAAAGTCAATTACTTTTTGATGAATTGGTGCCTACATAATGATTTTTCAAAGTTGTTTAGAAATGCTAGGTCCCAGCTGAATTTAATGGGCTACTCAACAGCTCTGTGCCAAAACCAAGGCACCCCAAATCTCTAGTCTCTGAAAATCTTGGCCCAAGCTCCCTACTAGCTGAGACACTTTGAAAATTCCACTGGGGGGCCCTATCTGCATCTTTAGGCACATAAATACCTTTGAAATCTGGCCCTAGATTCTCAAAATTAGTGAACGTTTGGGAGTGTTTTATCACTCTGACTCATCCCCCTGACCTCAGTCAGTCCTGGGATTGGCTAACTCAATCAGTGAGCCTGACATCTGCCTGCACGCTAGTACTTTTCTTTTGTCTCATTGTAACTGGAGGGCTGTCTCCTCTAAGCCATTGTCCGGTGATGTAGTTCCTGACTGCTGCTGTCACTATTTCCAATACGTATCTGTTGTTGTGTTTTCCCAGAGCTGGCTGAGAACCTTTCACTTGCCCTGGAAGCTCCCTGTGGGGTTTTTTCCCCTTGACTAAATGCTGCAAAACTATGTCTGATATTTTCCCTGTTGATGTCTTAGAACAACTACATGGAACCTGTCCCTTGGGTGGTCGTTTACACCAGTGCAAAGTGGAGTGGGCATAATGCTTGGCCATCCTGACCTGGGAGAATCTCACACCTACTTTATACTGGTGCAAATCACTGCAAAAGGTGCAGGGCAAAGGTGAACCAGACCTATGCTCACTCATGTCCCTTTCATTTTGGTTTATCTCCATCAGCTTCAGTGGCATGACCTGTGCCGGCAAGCAGAGAATCAGGCCCTACCTCAGGTGTTACTGATCAATTGCTGGCTCATACTGGCTCTCCTTTTTAGTGGAGGTTAGATTTGGGTAAATGATGCCAAGATCTTGGAAAGGCTGGGCCCTGGGATTGGGTCTGTAACAGTGTGAGGACTCACCCCTGCAGCGCCTCCTGTCAGTTATTCTGGGAATTAGCTCTTTTGACCTGTAGCACCCTCTGCAGGCTGGTACCTTGCTGCTGTTGGCCCCCCATGTCCCTCCCAGACCCAGTGCCCCTTGTCCTCGGGCACTGCCCCCTGGCAGTACACCTGCTGTCAGGGTCTCCACACCCAGGGGAACCCCCACCCACTATCCCCACCTTGCCTCAGTTTTGGGCTACTGCCAGTCACTATCTAGCCCCCGCTCCCTGGAGCGGACTGCATCGTAAAAGCCACTCATCACAGGCAAGAGGGGTTTGGACCAGCTGCCTCAGCCTACCCTGGGCTGCACCCTTGCACCTTTCTGGCCTTTGACAAGGCCACAGCCTGGGGCTTTTCCAGGTAGGAACTCCCCAGCTCCCTTACCCTATTTCCCAGCCCTACTCCCCTCAGGTACTCTATTCAGCAACCAGGCTCTTCTCACTCTAAAGACAGAAAGGCTGACTCTGGGCCTGGCCCACTGCCCTCTTATAAGGGCCAGCTGAGCCCTGATTGGGGCGTGGCCACAGCTGAGCCTGCTTCCCCAATCAGTCTGGGAACTGATTGCTCCTCTCCTGGGCTATTTTAAGCCCTTTAAGGCAAAAGTAGGTGACCTCTCTGCTACAGGGTCCTTTGGCTTGCTCAGATCCTGGGGGAAAGAAGTGGCTTTTGTTGTTCCTAAAATAATTCCTTTGGGAGATGCACAGAGTGGTAGAGCTGTGTAGATGAGCTCAGGGAAGAATTAGATCCAGCTTTAAGCAGGGGGAAACTAAAGAAGAGACAGGCTTTCTAACAAACTCACTGCCTACTCTCTAAAACAATGAGGCTTAGTATACCAAGTTGAAGAGATGGGTGAGGCTTTTTTTAAACCGCTAACAAAATCATCCAAAGCCCAAGATTTGGTAGTGATGGGGGACTTCAACTATCCAGATATATGTTGGGAAAATAACATAGTGGGGCACAGACTATCTAATAAGTTCTTGGACTGCATTGCAGACAACTTTTTATTTCAGAAGGTTGAAAAAGCTACTGGGGGGAAGCTGTTCTAGACTTGATTTTAACAAATAGGGAGGAACTTGTTAAGAATTTGCAAGTGGAAGGCAGTTTGGGTGAAAGTGATCATGAAATTAGAGTTCACAATTCTAAGGAAGGGTAGAAGGGAGTATAGCAAAATAGAGACAATGGATTTCAGGAAGGCGGATTTTGGTAAGCTCAGAGAGCTGATAGGTAAGGTCCCATGGGAATCAAGACTGAGGGGAAAAACAACTGAGGAGAGTTGGCAGTTTTTCAAAGGGACACTATTAAGGGCCCAAAAGCAAGCTATTCCGCTGGGTAGGAAAGATAGAAAATGTGGCAAAAGACCACCTTGCTTAACTATGAAATCTTGCATGATCTAAAAAATAAAAAGGAGTCCTATAAAAAATGGAAACTAGGACAAATTACAAAGGATGAATAAAGGCAAACAACACAGGAATGGAGGGGAAAGATTAGAAAGGCAAAGGCACAAAATGAGCTCAAACTAGCCACAGGAATAAAGGGAAACAAGAAGACTTTTTATCAATACATTAGAAGCAAGAGGAAGACTAAGGACAGGGTAGGCCTACTGCTCAGTGAGGAGGGAGAAACAGTAACAGGAAACTTGGAAATGGCAGAGATGCTTAATGACTTCTTTGTTTCAGTCTTCACAGAGAAGTCTGAAGGAAGGCCTAACATAGTGAATGCTAAGGGGAAGGGGGTAGGTGTAGAAGATAAAATAAAAAAAGAACAAGTTAAAAATCACTTAAAAAAGTTAGATGCCTGCAAGTCACCAGGGCCTGATGAAATGCATCCTAGAATACTCAAGGAGCTAATAGAGGAGGTATCTGAGCCTCTAGCTATAATCTTTGGAAAATCATGGGAGACGGGAGAGATTCCAGAAGACTGGAAAAGGGCAAATATAGTGCCCATCTATAAAAAGGGAAATAAAGACAACCCAGGAAACTACAGACCACTTAGTTTAACTTCTGTGCCAGGGAAGATAATGGAGCAAGTGGTTATGGAAATCATCTGCAAACACTTGAAAGGTGGAAAGATGATAGGGAATAGCCACCATGGATTTGTAAAGAACAAATCATGTCAAACCAATCTGATAGCTTTCTTTGATAGGATAATGAGTCTTGTGGATAAGTGGGAAGCGGTGGATGTGGTATACCTAGACTTTAGTAAGGCATTTGATACGGTCTTGTATGATATTCTTATCAATAAAGTAGGCAAATACAACTTAGATGGGGCTACTATAAGGTGGGTGGATAACTGTACTCAGAGAGTAGTTATAAATGGTTCCCAATCCTGCTGGAAAGGTATAACAAGTAGGGTTCCGCAGGGGTCTGTTTTGGGACCGGCTCTGTTCAATATCTTCATCAACGTCTTAAATACTGGCATAGAAAGTACGCTTATTAAGTTTGCAGACGACCAAACTGGGAGGGATTGCAATTGCTTTGGAGGATAGGGTCATAATTCAAAATGATCTGGACAAATTGGAGAAATGGTCTGAAGTAAACAGGATGAAGTTTAATAAAGACAAATGCAAAGTGCTCCACTTAGGAAGGAAAAATCAGTTTCACACATGCAGAATGGGAAGAGACTGTCTAGGAAGGAGTACGGCAGAAAGGGATCTAGGGGTTATAGTGGACCACAAGCTAAATGAGTCAACAGTGTGATGCTGTTGCAAAAAAAGCAAACATGATTCTGGGATGTATTAACAGGTGTGTTGTGAGCAAGACACGAGAAGTCATTCTTCCGCTCTACTCTGCGCTGGTTAGGCCTCAACTGGAGTATTGTGTCCAGTTCTGGGCACCGCACTTCAAGAAAGATGTGGAGAAATTGGAGAGGGTCCAGAGAAGAGCAACAAGAATGATTAAAGATCTAGAGAACATGACCTATGAAGGAAGGCTGAAAGAATTGGGTTTGTTTATTTTGGAAAAGAGAAGACTGAGAGGGGACATGATAGCAGTTTTCAGGTATCTAAAAGGGTGTCATAAGGAGGAGGGAGAAAACTTGTTCACCTTAGCCCCTAAGGATAGAACAAGAAGCAATGGGCTTAAACTGCAACAAGGGAGGTTTAGGTTGGACATTAGGAAAAAGTTCTTAACTGTCAGGGTGGTTAAACACTGGAATAAATTGCCTAGGGAGGTTGTGGAATCTCCATCTCTGGAGATATTTAAGAGTAGGTTAGATAAATGTCTATCAGGGATGGTCTAGACAGTATTTGGTCCTGCCATGCGGGCAGGGGACTGGACTCGATGACCTCTTGAGGTCCCTTCCAGTCCTAGAATCTATGAATTGATATCTGCTCTGTACTCAGCCTAAATAAAGTGGGTCAAATTCTCTGCTGGCCTGCATCCACTGATGGTTGTAGAATTACTCCAGCTGAGAATCTGGTCCAGAATTTTCCTCCCAGGACAACGAATCCTTCGATGCATAAACAGGGAAATCTTGAGTAGTAGAGAGGTTATTTTACCTCTGTATTTGGCACTGGTGCAATCGCTGCTGGAATCCTGGGTCCAGTTCTGGTGTCCACAAGTCAAGAAGGATGTGGATAAATTGGAGAGGGTTCAGAGAAGAGCCACCAGAATGATTAAAGGATTCAAAACCATGTCTTATATTGAGAGACTCAAGGAGCTCAATCAATTAAGCTTAACAAAGAGAAGGTTAAGGGGTGAGTTGATTACTCAGCACTGGTCCAGACCATCCAATATCCTATCTTGAGCTGTGGCCAGTCACCTTCAGAGGACGGTGAGCCCTCACAAATAAATCTGCATAATTGTGCATCAGGGAAAAAAAATCCTGACCCATATGGGCATGTTCTGTGACCTGTGAATGGGGGAAAGGCAGAGTCAAGATTCTACTCGCTCCCGTCTTTTTCCCCTGCCACCTCCTTGTAGCAAACCCAGACCCAAGGATGAACAAGGGGATTTGTGTGGTGGGGGGGAGACTTACTCCCCAGCTCAAGGCTATGATCTAGCTCTTAGTAAATAAGTGCTTCTACCCTGATCTCTCCTTCTGACACCATGCGGACCCAGTCTTTCTTCAGACCCAACTGGAGCAAAAGTCAGACGCAGAAAGAATGAGGTGCATGGACTGAAGGAAGGGGGGAATGTTTACTAGATGACCTCCTGAGGTCCCTTCCAACCCTGATATTCTATGATTCTCTCCTAGCTATTTGTGTGTTGGCTGCTTGTGATCTAATTTCTACCCCTCTCTCTCTGACCATCCCTTGTGCTTGGTTTCCAAAATGTGCTACCTTTCACCCTTCCTCTAACTAGCCCAGTCAGACGGGCAGAGAGGTGTAACAGGGAAACGATCACCCCAAAGGGGCTGGAGAGAGATGGCTCCTTTAGACAAAACTTGCTTTCTGTTTCAGCGAGTTGCTTTCGCTTTATTCCCTTGGCTAATTGCCTGCCAGGAAGGGTTTGCTGACCCCATTTTCCAGAACGTCCTGTGGGGGGATGGATCGCACACATAAAATCATTCATAACTGACGACAGAAGGACGCATGATCTGGTCCCTCAGCCGACGCACTATTTAAACAAGGTTAATCTGAAGTGCATTCGAAGCAGCCGAGAGTCTGCATGCTTTATAATATTGGCCAGCAGTTCCTTCCAGCTCCTAGCGGCAACACATTGCAGGCTGCTGGCTCCCTTGCAGTTTGCATGTGTTAACCCTGTGCTTTTCTTGTCTACTTTTGAAGCATGCAAATCCTTTTGGTGGGGGTTCTTCTTAGGAGATGTAAAGCTATATTGCTTGCTGGTGTTTGAACCTTCATGGCAGGTGCTCAGTTCTCATATCCGCTACAAATCTGCATGTGAACCAGAGCCTGGGTGGCAATGTGCTGACATTATTATTATTTATTTGTATTGTAGAAGCACCTAGGGGCCTTTTACTAGGATCCCATTGTGCCAGGCGCTGCACAAACGCAGCACAGAAAGACAGTCCTTTAGCCAAAGAACTTACAACCTAAGCTTAAAACAAGAAACAGCAGATGGAGACAGACAGACCAACTGGGTGGGGGAGGGGAGGCATAAGAAAACAATGAGCCAATGTTGGTCAGCATGAAAGCCAGAAGGGGTCACTGTGATCATCTGGTCTGACCTCCTGTATATCACAGGCCAGAGAACCTCCCCAAATGATTCCCAGAGCAGAGCTTTTAGAAAAGCATCCGATCTTGATTTGAGGAATGTCCGGGATGGAGAGCCCCCCATGGCCACTGGTAAGTGGCTCCAGTGGTTAATTACCCTCGCTGTGAAAAATGCATGTCTTATTTCCAATCTGAATTTGTCCAGATTCAATTGCCAGCCATGCCGTGGCAAGCACTTTTTAGAATAACATCTCTTAGTCATTGATTTAGTCTATTTATGTGGTGCGCAATATGTCTGTTGCTAAAATTGTTACAGAATACAGACCCTGCCCTAGAGGCTGAGCTGAAGTCAATGGGATCCCTCAGCACCTCACAGGATTGGGCCTATCTAATTGTTTTAGTGAAGCCTGGCTGCTATAGGGTTGACTCTGATTCAGAGTGGTCTGATCTTTATCAAAAAACCTTGTTCCTCTGTGTGGATCAAAAAGGACCTGTGACTGTTCTACACCCTATCTGCTTCCTTTCCTGGGATTTGTCCTTTTCATGCTCTTCCTTTTGAATCAGTGCCCTAAGCCAAGTGAAAGGAGGCTAGCCTGTTGTCATTTATACATCTGCTTGTAGGTCAGATTTGCTTCACGGTTAAATTGAATGCATTAACCACCAAATAACTTCAGGGAAATGTGTAGGTGAGAAGAGAATTTGGCCAGTGATGTTCATAATGATTTATTCAGCCTCTGATTTGCTTAAATGGTGCTCCCAACCTACATGGGAAATAGAAGATTGGTTTAATTGAAGATTAGAAATAATGCATGAACATAATCCCAGAGATGTTCTTTGTGGGAAGGCAGTGTGGTCTGGTGCACATTGATTTGGCTGTTAGTAGACCTAGGTTCTATCCCTGGCTTTGCTACTGATCTATTGTGTGACCTTAGTCAAGTCACTTCACCTCTGGTTTCCTTCCCACCCTTGTCTAAATAGACTATAACATTTTTGGATCAATGATTGTCTCACTGTGTTTGTACATCACCTAGCACAAAGGGGCCTGATCTCAGTGGGGGAGCCTGAGTACAATTTTAATATTGCTATTTACTACTACCTCCATCCATACCCTTCCCACCTTTATGCAGCACAGAACCAGCTACACATACATGTCTTAAACTTTTCACCCAGTTTACATGTGCAGCGCACCTTTAATTCTCATTCTTTCCCTAACTCCTTCTGTGTGCTCTGCCAGTTCAGGTGTTTCAGTCCATCACTCCCTCCTTTTCTCTGGCCTTGCAAAATGGGACTACTTAGGGGTTTAAAGCTTTACAAATAATGGATTTTTTTGGGGGGGGTTCACTAGCAGTTCTGAAAAACTGAAAACAAAATATTTTGTTTTGGGTCAAACTGAAAACATAAATTGTCAAAGTTTTTGGCCAACTGAAAAGTAAAAAATAAAATAACATAATTTCAGTTGAAAAAATGTGGTGTTCAGCCTGAAACGAAACATTGTATTTCGATTTCAAGCATTTTTGAATGTTTTTTTTTTAAAAAATTAAAATAAAACTGAAGGAAATTTCAAAACATTTAGAAAATTTCAAAATTAAATGTTCTGGCTTTTGGGGACTTTTTTTTTCTGTACGAAGAATTCAGTAACTAACACAAATTTATAAAATGTTTCGACGTCATCAAATCTTGAATTTTTAATTGAAAAATGTTTTGATTGACAATTTTTACCCAGCCGTATTACCAGATGGAAGCATATGTTCTCAAAACAAGGCTGCATGGACCTTGTTCTGGCCCTGTGCCTATGAATGAGTGTCACCCATTGAAACTATCTATCCGCTGTTTGTGTATGGAGAAACACAACATGATGGAGAGTCTAAAAGCAATGGCTAACAAATGCTAGTAATTTTGACTGCATCTCTGTTGCTGTGATAGAACTTATAACCTTAATCATCAGCTTTAGTAAGGTTATTGTTAAGTTGTTGATAAGATATTATTTGTAATGCCATGGTATTTTCTATCATAGCCACATTTTGACCATGCTGTAGCTAAAATTACAATGTCATATGGAAGCTATCAAAGATTTGCTTGAGTTAACACTGGCCTAAATGATATTGAATTTTATTTAGGAAATTACAGTGTCCTTAACAGGGTGAGACTTTCTTATCGCATGACTTTATGCTCCTAAAGCCTTGGTATCAGTGCAATGCAATGAGGGGCTGAGATAAAAGCCGTGGGTTAGATTCTGTGCTGTCTCCTGAAAGAAGGAACACAGAATGCCCAGTTCAGGGGGGAAGGAACACAGGTGACTTTGTGCCGCCTTTGTGCTGCCCACGTTTCAGGTTGTTGCAGGGCTGAAATGTCTGTCACCTAAGTTAGAACAACTGCGGGGGCTGCTCTAACTTACACCAGCCTGTTTATGGGCTGGACTGTAGCCCAGGATTCCTGTCGCATCGAGTGTCAAGAATCCGGGCCTGCAGCAGAGCCAATCTCTGGGCAACCTAGTGAGCTCATCTGGCCTGTAGTAGGCTGCCTGATTGGCTACACATGAAGAGTCAACAGACCGGCTCTTAAACGCAGCAGCAGCAGCAGTTCAGTGGCTGCTCAAAGCATTTGCCCATGGTTGCGATAGTGCCTGTGCCTGCTTGTTCTTGGTCTTGCCCCTGCCTTGATCCCAGCCCTGTCCCTGCCTTGCCTCACTCCAAGTACCCCAGCTCTGACCCCTGGCTCTGGCCTCTGACTCCAGCTCTCATCCTGGGCTCCTATTCCTGTCCTGACTCCAGCTCCAACTGCTGGACGTGACTGCCCACATCCTGGTCTCTGACACTGAGTATTATGGATCCTCCCTGTCATAGGCGCCAACTTTCCCTGGCGCCGGTGGGTGCTCACGCCCCCCTGCCCCTGTCCCACCTTTGCTAGGCTCCCTGCAACCCCAGGGAGTTGCAACCCTGCACTGCGGGAATTCTCTCCCAGCCCACTGGGGCTTTCTTCTAGCCCCTGTATGTCATGAGAGCAGTGTCAAGAGACTGGGGTGGAGAGGACAAGAATGAGCCCTCAGATTTGTGAAGATTTTCCAAAGGCAAAACATCGCTGAATTGCGGCGGTTCCTCAGGTCCTGATCGTTGCTCCAATGAAATCAATAGGAGTTATCGACTTCATTGGGACCAGGATTGGGGCCCTGAATCATGCAATTCTTTTAGCAGTGGGTATTAAAGCCACAGATCGGGATCAGCCAGGTCACTGGGGAGCAAGGTGCAAGAGCGACCCTGACGACAAGCTCAGGGACAAAGATTACCCGTGCACCCGTTCAGAGCCGCAGTTACAGAAGATGGCTGCATATAAAATAACGACTGGTATAAAGAAGGGCGTAAATACTCCTACTTTTTCCCCCATCCCTTAATAGGACAACAAAGGGAAATGTGATGAAATTAAAAGGCAATACAAATATAAACGGCCCAAAGGAAATAGTTTTGTGTAACCTCTGGTACTCCATTATTGCAGCATGTTATTAAGAATACCTCGCTCTTATAGATCATTTTTCATCCGTCGCTCCCTTAAGCAGATCAACATCATTATCCCTATTTTACAGATGGGGAAACTGAGGTACAGAGTAGGGAAGAGATTTGCCCAAGGTCACCCAGCAGGTTAGTAAAAGAGCTGAAAGTAGAACACTGATGTCTTGAGTCCCTGGACAATGTTTTATCCACTAGGCCACACTGCCTCCTTGAACAGTAGTCTACTGGACATAATATTACAACAAGTTAGTAGGTTCTGAATAGGACTCAATCAGGACTCTTTGAAAATCCCACACATCAAAACCTTGATTAAGGTGAAATTAAGTTTGCAGGTCCTCAAGTCCCCTTATTCACCTGCGCAGGTGTATACAAAAACAACCTTGCTCGGTGGTGATAGAGAGGAATTTGCCCCAGTGCAGGAAGTCGGCGCAGGCCCATACACCACTGAAGTCCTACTAAGTGGTGCATTAATTGTTGTGCTGGCCTTGTATAAAGAAATGAACTTTACCTTTTGTTATTATGATCATCGGGATTGATCCTATCCCCTTGTGGTGGGGTTGTTACAGTGGGCACCAGGAGAGGCGATCTGGGGGATTCACAGGACTAAGCGGTAGCTCAAGAATAAAACGAAGAACAGAAAGAGCATTAGAAAACATGCTTTCTTCCAGGCTGCCACAAGGCCCTGTTCTTCCATCGAGGTGTTGCTGATGCTGGCCACCTTTCTGTTTCATCTCACCAAGCCTGACATGCATTGCTCCGTAATACAATGATTATTTGGTACACCTTTAATCTTAACAAAGCATAAACACCCCCTTTCAATAACGTTTTGTAATGGGCAAATCAGTCCCCAGGGACTTTAAGCTCCTGCGCTGGTGCACAAAACATCGGAAGATACTAATTTAAGATAAAGTGTCGTAATTCAATTGGCACTTTATCTATTTGCATAGGCCAGCGAGCAGAGTAATTGGCCAGGCGGCGATGGAGAGCCAAGCAATTTGCAGGTCGCGGCGAGCCGTGTGCGCTGTGGATGTGCTGTATCCGAGGGGCTTTGGTTCCCTGGGGAATGGAGGGCAGGAGCAAAGCTGGGCCCGGAGCTCCACATTTGCTGTCAGTGGCTGGACAGGACTTAAAGGGTTAGCAGAGTGTCAGACTGATCAAAGCACAACTAGGCATGTGGGGGGAGGGGGGGTTGGGAGAGAGGAGTGCAAGGAGCTGCAATTTCCTACCAGATTCTTGAAAGACTTTATGGTATTATGTATTATTGTGGGCTGAGACTGAATGTGCTAGGTATTGGAACCCCGTGCAGTATCTTTGTGGTCCATTGTTTTAAATGAATGGGTTATGTATGATTGTGTTCTACTCCACAGCTACCGCTGCTTCTCCAGGAATTAAAAACAGCAGGTGGTGATTAAGCAAATTAGCCAGTTTGTAACCCTCCAGAGAGCTATTATCTCCTTGGGGGAGGCTCCCGTATAGTAGTTCAATCTGGATTCTCCAGAGACCAACAGACCGAAAAAGACTTGGATAAATAGCCTGAGTTTAAACAGCCTCAGGGCCTTCTTTTTGATCCAGCAAACAGACAGGACCTTCTGTCCAAAGGGGCCCCCACTTTTTCCTGGGAAGGGCTGGAAGGACTTTGGGCTACTGAGGCCCATAAGACTGATGGGTGACCTCTGGTGAGCTTTTAGCGTGTGTATAGGAACTTTTGTTGTGTTTATAGGTTTTTCTCTGTCACGCTCTCACCTTAAGAATAAATGTGCTTGCTTAGCTAGGGCTGCGTGGGCACTTGAAACTGCTGGCAATTACAGCTGTTCATTGCCTTTGGAGGGAAAGCAAAGCACAGACACTGGCCTAGCTCAGCAGTCTGGTATGCTGGCAATAGCACAGTGAAGGCAGGGACCTGCGCAGCCTGGAGAAATCCGAGTCAGGAGGGAGAGAGACGTGGGTCTCTGCCCAAGAGAGGTGAAAGCTGGGGAGCCGGAACCCTAGAGTGGGTGCCCTTGGTGGACCATGGAGAGGGAATACAGATGCAGCTGCCCTGAACTGTGACACCTTCTCCCACTGCATCCCCAGGGAAAGGCTAGGGTTAATTGCAGCCCCCCTGTGCATTCTCAAGACACAAACGGAGCGATTTGGAATGGTACCAGAACCAAGGCCTTGCCATCCCTCCACACCAGCCCCTGGAAATGGTCAGTCACCGAGGGGATGATCTAGCTCGTGCACGCCCTTGAGATCTGGATCCCACTGTGCTAGTTGCTGGTACAAATACAGAGTAAGCGGCAGTCCCTGCCCAGCAGGGCTCGTGGTCTCAGTAGTCAGTACAGCTCCACACGGCCTCCTTCTCAGGTCTGAGGCTAAACACCACAGTCTAGCGGCTAGTGGATGGACTCACTGGGTACGCATCCCACACAACACCAAAGCCACAATGTCAAGGGGAAATGTCATGGTCCATGAAGACCATTTTTGCTAGTTGATATAAAGGGGAAACTCACCACGGCTTTTCTACTTATCCGTGCTCTCCCATTAAGGAGGAACGTTCATTTTTTAAAGCTCCAGTTCTTGTCCCTTGTGACATCCCCCAGGATACAATCTAGACTGTTGAGTCGCTGTGTCCCTTTAACTCTCCAGCCCAGCGTGCCTTTTACACTGATTTGCTAGTGACAAGCAGCCTCTCCAGGTTCACACACAGCCATTAGCATGTCAAGTCACTTCCAGCAGAGTTACATGGATACGTTCCCAGTCACTCATGAACAGTGTGACGCCCACTAATTCTTAGCCCCAGCCTTGCCCCCCCGAGAAACGTGCATCTTGTATTGTCCAGCACACAACTGAACAACGCAATCTCATTAATAGTCACTCATTTCATCAAAGGAAATGATTATCCACCAGCCTGTTAACCTGAGTAGAGATTCCCCAAAGACTTCAGCCAAAACACACTGGTTTAGATAAAACAATAAAACAAGTTTATTAACTAGAGAAAGATAGATTTTAAGTGATTCTGAGTGGTAAGGCATGAGAGTCAAAATTGGTTACAAAAGAAATAAACAGATAGAATCTAATTCCTAAACGGTACCAAGCTAAATAAGATTTGAAAGCAAAAAGTTTCTCACCCAAAAACCTTCAGCAGTCTATACTAACTGGGCAGCCTTCCAGGTAAGACCACTTCCCCCCCAGTTCAATGATGCTCCGATTGTCTTTCAAGTGATCTTGCTGCCCTGAGTAGAGATGGGGTAGGAGAAGTGATGAGGAAGTCACGGACTCTCTTTTTTTATACTCCGACCCTTTGTACTGGAAAAGTCTTTACTGGGTTATGGGGTCATGCAGTTCCATGGCATCTGTGAGCTGCGGACTGTCCTTCAGGTGAATTATAAATGTCTTGTTTACAACTTCCCTGCTGGTGAATTTCTGATTTAAACAGGTAATGACCTCTTAAGACCCAGCTGGCATGCTTGTGTTCTTTTGTCTCTGAAAAACTCATTTGAGCCAGCTTTTCTAACTTTGTAACATGTTACAGTAAAATCATTGTTATTCAATAGAGTCTCATAACTTTACATGCAAAGTTGCCACACATATTTTAGCAGGGTAATAATGTTCTGTAGGTTATGAGTTTTCAAACGATACTTCACAAGGCATACTTTGTGTACAGTATATCATAAGCATATAAAAATGGTGAACTTAGGATACAGGATGTCACAAGGGTACAGGTGTCACATCCCTCTCTAAGGTTTGTCATCAGGAGAAAAAAAAAAACTCTTGCTCCTGGTGTAGTGGAGATGGAGGGGTGAAATTTTCCCAAGATCTGGCCATGACTCTGACTGTGGTCCTGACAGGAGTCAGCATCTCAGCAGAAAGGGGGCAGATGAAGGGGAATGCTGAGTGCCGAGAAGAACAACCTAAGAGAAATCGCGTTCATAGCAGAAATTTCCTGCCAGTGGTTACTTTTATTTAATTATGTTAGCAATGAAACCTCTGCTGACCTTGTGCTTCCTTCTATCTGTCATCCCTACCAGACAGACCATCACTGAGCTTTTGCTCAGTTCCACCCATTCATCCCACGTAAACCATGGGGCTCATTTTTTTTATTTCATTTACTACCCTGCCTACTCTTTTTTTCTCTGTGCTCCATTGCAACAAACCCTTCCCTCTTGGATTTTGTTTGCAACACACTCAAAACACAGAAATTCCATCATGACACAGCACAGACCTCTACCACCTAAGCCAGTGATGTAACTGGCAGCAGTAGGGGGCTGTTATCCTCTATATGGACTGGTCAGTAGAGGGGGATGAGGAACACACTTTGCCAGTGGGAATTACAGCTAGCTAGTAGACAGCACAGGAACACTGAGACTTGGGAATCCAGCATTCAGGGCCAGGTGCTGGAGGGAGAGTTCTCTAGTGCAGGGGTTCTCAAACTGTGGGTCGGGACCCCAAAGTGGGTCGTGACCACGTTTTAATGGGGTCGTCAGGGCTGTTGTTAAACTTGCTGGGGCCCGGGGCTGAAAGCCAAAGTCCAAGCCCCACGGCTTAAGCCCTCAAGCTTTGGCACCCCTCAGAGTGGGGGGCTCAGGCTTCAGACCCTCTTCCTGGGGTCTTATCGTAATTTTTGTTGTCAGAAGGGGGTCACGGTGCAGTGAAGTTTGAGAAACTCTGCTCTAGTGGTAACAGACACTTCTGCCCATGTCCTGCTAGCCTGGACCTTTCCCCCTGTACTCCAGGCTGCTCCCTTCCCCAGCTCCTGGATCTGTCCCCTCTTGCTTCCCTGCCAACCCCTGTCCCTGTCTCCATGTCCCTCTGTTCCTATTGCTCACAGCCTGCCCCGCCCTCTGAGCGCCTCACCCCTTTCCATTTGAGTCAAGCTGCTTCCTCCCTTTCCTTCGCGTTACCTTAGCTTTAGCGGGAAAGGGGGAGGCATTAAGATTGCTCAGAGGTTTATAATTGGTGAAATTGGAGGACATTTTTGAGAGATGGCAAAAGGCAGATCCCTGACCCCAGCATGACCTCCCCTGCCAAATTTAAAGGTTCCTGCACCAGTAACATATTGTAAGAATTTTTTTAACTTATTTTCACCTGACTTTATTATCAGGAACGGCTTAACTGTTCTAGCTGAATCTTTAAAAAACGAGCAAGCAAACAAACAAAACCCCTAGAATTCAGCCTGAGGCAGATACCTGGAGTGGAACGAATTATTGCAAATGTTTAATGTTTGGCAAAGTTATAAAGCACTGAAAACAGCATCTTATAATGAGAAGTAAAGCTGGTAACACATTTTCCAGGGAGTTTTCTGTGTTGCCGATTTGACAACATCAAAACAATTCTTTTGAATGTATCAATTTTTGTCAAACGTTTTGAGGGAAATTATTGAAACCGTTCATTTTGAAATGGTCAGCTTTTGAATATAAAATAATATCAGACAGTCTAAACAAAACATTTTTGGAATATTTAATATTGTGAAAAATTCCGCATTTTTGACTTTTCATCCCAATTTGAGACCAACCTACCTATCAAAATATCAGCATTTCCTGAATGTTGGATGAAAATTTCAAATGTTGACCATCTCCAGTGGGAAGTGCTGGGCAACCTTAATCATAGGTGGTGCTACCAGACTATAATAAAGAGAAGGAAGCAGCTAAGAATTCTTCCAAGCCTTGTAGATTTCTCTCTCCCACCCCTGCCTTTCAAAGCCCTATGTTTCTCCTAGTCATGTATTTTGTTGCATGCGTGTTTGTGTATTTGTGTACTTGTGAAACTGTTTCTCAGGCCAACTTTCCCTCCCTGCTTTAATGAGCTCCCTTGTATTTCTGGTGGTTTCTCCTGAAGTTCTTTAATCCCCTGGATTTGCTGACTAACATAACCCCAGGAGAGCCTCACAAGGAAAAAAAATTGCAGAGATTTCAGCCCTCTAGTTTCTTAATTAGCAGCCAACACACCAGAAGTCCTCAAGAGTGACTGTCTGACAGGGAGATTTCACACTTGCATTGAGCTCCATGCTCTGTAGACAGTGTCTTGGGGTTTTGTCTTTTTTTATATATATTCCCCATGTCTTGGAATTCTTAGAGTTCTCATCTCTCTGTGTGTTAATTACCTCCTGTGTAGCTTTTTCTGCATCAGCTGGATACTCAAGAGGTGGGTGATGTATACCACATACACTGACTTACCCCCAGAACCCCTAGAAATGCTGTAAAAAGAACAGGAGTACTTGTGGCACCTTAGAGACTATTTGAAAATTAACAAACAGACTAATCATTTGAGATCTGCCTAAACTGACTTTCTCCCCTGTCACACATTCCTAAAGTTCCACAGCTATTCTATTTTTCTTGCATGGTATTATGTATGCAATGCATTTTCTAGATGTGTTGTAGCCCCCTCTAGTGGCTGCTCAAGATTATAGAGGATAACAGCCTACTTCTGCTACCAACAGAAAACGAGGCACAGAGAGAGGAAGTAATTGCCCAAAGTTAGATAGATCCTGGTCAGCCATTCACTCCTATCAGCTCCTCATCCTTTGCTGTGTCCATGTGATTACATTATCAAACGTTTAATCCACCTGCATGTAGTACAGCAAGTCTTCAGGATGCAATTCTATTTTGGTGTCACTGGCCCTTTAACAGAACCCCATTTAGATTTGACAATAAAGCTGCCCATTTCCTGGTATCTTGGATGTCCCCTGTTCTCAACACCGCTGACATCTCTGATCCAAATCATCTCTAAACGCCTCCTTAGTCCTACTGCCCCTTGTCTGCTGTGTGCCTTCTCGGCACTGTAAATGACACAGCAGCCTGCTCATGAAAGCTGACATTTTCAAACTCTATTTTCAAATTGTAAAATACGTGGCACGTGTCCTGCCAAAATGAGACAAAATCAAGTTACTCTCTCAAATTTATATCTGAAATTAAAGCAGTAGGCTGAAGCCTACAAGGATGCTAGAAAACCCCTCCCCCCCCCCCCCCCCCCCGTTCCATGTTCTAGTTCTGTAAGGACATTCTTGAAATGCTATTCACTCATAGACTCATAGACTCATAGACTCATAGACTTTAAGGTCAGAAGGGACCAATATGGTCATCTAGTCTGACCTCCCGCATGATGCAGGCCACAAAAGCTGACTCACCCACAACAGAATCTTCCAGCCTGCGACCCCTGCCCTATGCTGCGGAGGAAGGCGAAAAACCTCCAGGGCCTCTGCCAATCTACCCTGGAGGAAAATTCCTTCCCGACCCCAAATATGGCGATCAGCAGAACCCCGAGCATACAGGCAAGATTCTACAGCCGGACTCTCATTTTACCCGCGATGGCCCGTTAATGCCTATTTGACTAAAATCACATTATCCCCTCAAACCATTCCCTCCATAAACTTATCAAGCCTAATCTTGAAGCCAGAGAGGTCCTTCGCCCCCACCGTTTCCCTCGGAAGGCTGTTCCAAAATTTTACCCCTCTGACGGTCAGAAACCTTCGTCTAATTTCAAGCCTAAACTTCCCCACGGCCAGTTTATATCCATTCGTTCTCGTATCCACATTACTACTAAGCTGAAATAATTCCTCTCCCTCCTTGGTATTAATCCCTTTGATATATTTAAAGAGAGCAATCATATCCCCCCTCAGCCTTCTTTTGGTTAGGCTAAACAGACCGAGCTCCTCGAGTCTCCTTTCATAGGAAAGGTTTTCCATTCCTCGGATCATCCTAGTGGCCCTTCTCTGTACCCGTTCCAGTTTGAGTTCATCCTTTTTAAACATAGGAGACCAGAACTGCACACAGTACTCCAAATGAGGTCTCACCAGCGCCTTGTATAACGGAAGCAGCACCTCCCTGTCCCTACTAGAAATACCTCGCCTAACGCATCCCAAGATCGCATTAGCTTTTTTCACAGCCACGTCACATTGCCGACTCATAGTCATCCTGCGATCAACCAGGACTCCGAGGTCCTTCTCCTCCTCCGTCACTTCCAACCTATGCGTCCCTAACTTATAACTAAAATTCTTGTTAGTCATCCCTAAATGCATCACCTTACACTTCCCACTATTGAATCTCATCCTATTATTGTTACTCCAATTTACAAGGTCATCCAAGTCTCCCTGCAAAATATCCCGATCCTTCTCCGAATTGGCAATACCTCCCAACTTTGTGTCATCCGCAAACTTTATCAGCCCACTCCTACATTCGGTTCCGAGGTCAGTAACGAATAGATTAAATAAAATCGGACCCAAAACCGAACCTTGAGGAACCCCACTGGTGACCTCCCTCCAACCCGACAGTTCCCCTTTCAGTACTACCCGCTGCAGTCTCCCCTTTAACCAGTTCTTTATCCACCTCTGGATTTTCATATCGATCCCCATCTTTTCTAATTTAACCAGTAATTCCTCGTGCGGCACAGTATCAAACGCTTTACTAAAATCTAGGTAAATTAGATCCACCGCATTTCCTTTATCTAGAAGGTCTGTTACTTTCTCAAAAAAGGAGATCAAGTTGGTTTGGCACGATCTTCCTTTCGTAAACCCATGTTGTAATTTGTCCCAATTGCCATTCACCTCAAGGTCCTTAACTACTTTTTCCTTCAAGATTTTTTCCAAGACCTTGCATACTACAGAAGTTAAACTAACAGGCCTGTAGTTACCCGGGTCACTTTTTATCCCCTTCTTGAAAATAGGAACCACATTAGCTATTTTCCAGTCCATCGGTACCTCCCCCGAGTTTACAGATTTATTAAAAATTATCGCCAAGGGGCTTGCAATTTCTCGCGCCAGCTCCTTCAATATTCTAGGATGAAGATCATCCGGTCCACCCGATTTAGTCCCATTTAGCTGGTCAAGTTTGGCTTCCACCTCTGATACTTTAATGTCAATCGCCCCTCCTTTATTCCCCTCTGTCCCGCTCCCTCTATTCCTAAGCCCTTCATTAGCCTTATTAAACACCGACGCAAAATATTCATTTAGATATTGTGCCATGCTTAGATTGTCCTTAATCTCCACTCCATCTGCAAGCTTCAGTGGCCCCACTTCCTCTTTCTTTGTTTTCTTCCTATTTATATGGCTATAAAACCTCTTACTATTGGATTTAATTCCCCTCGCGAGGTCCAACTCTACACGGCTTTTGGCCTTTCTCACCGCATCCCTACATGCTCTGACCTCAATAAGGTAGGTTTCTTTGCCGATCTCTCCTCTCTTCCATTCTTTGTACGCTTTCTGTTTTTTCTTAATCGCCCCTTTGAGACGCCCGCTCATCCAGCTGGGTCTAATTCCCCTGCCTACTGACCGTTTCCCCTTTCTTGGGATACAGGCCTCGGACAGCTCGTGCAACTTCAGCTTGAAATAATCCCAGGCCTCATCTGCCTTTAGCTCTCTAAGTATGTTAGCCCAATCCACTTCCCTAAGTAGTTGCCTTAATTTATTAAAGTTGGCCTTTTTGAAATCGTAAACCTTAGTCACAGTCATAGTTTTATTTCTGTTAACCCTTCCATTTAGTTTAAACCAAATTAGCTCATGGTCACTCGAGCCAAGGTTGTCCCCTACAACCATTTCCTCAACGAGGTCCTCACTACTCACCAGCACCAAATCTAAAATGGCATCCCCCCTCGTCGGTTCAGCTACTACTTGATGAAGGAATTCATCTGCTAGCACGTCTAGAAACATCTGAGCCCTATTATTGTTACTAGCATTTGTTCCCCAATCTATGTCTGGGAAGTTAAAGTCCCCCATGATCACACAGCTCTTATTAGTTTTTACTTCCTTAAAAACATTAAATAGTTCTCTGTCCGCATCCAGGCTAGATCCCGGCGGTCTATAGCACACCCCAAGCAGTATCTCAGGGGAGGCTCTAGTAGTTCTTTTACCCAGTGTAATTGTTGCCCAGACAGACTCCGTCTTATCCATTCCATCACTTATTATTTCTTTACATTTTAGCTCATTATTGACATACAATGCCACACCCCCACCTTTACCTTTTTTCCGGTCATTCCTAAACAGCACATACCCTTCCATACCTGTACTCCAGTCATGACTACCATTCCACCACGTTTCGGTTATTCCTACGATATCAGGTTTCATTTCTTGGACCAGGAGCTCCAATTCCTCCATTTTGTTACCTAGGCTTCTCGCATTGGTGTATAAACATCTTACCATATGCTGTCTATCCTTTCTCCCATTAGTTATGCACTTTGGTACGGACCCAGTAGTGTCCATCTGCCCCCTCCTTCTTATGTCCAATTCCCTACCCCTACCTATATCTGTGCTTTTCTCCTCGCCCTCTTTTTCAGTGTTGGAATCTGGCGTGGAGATCAACTGGACATCTCCCAACCGTCTCCCCCAAGTTCCTAGTTTAAAGCCCTTTTGATGAGATGAGCCAGCCTCCCTCCCAAAAGTCTATTTCCTTCCCTACTCAGGTGAAGTCCATCCCGCGAGAACAGCTGTCTGTCCCCGAAAGCCTCCCAGTGGCCATACATCCCAAAGCCCTCCTTATAGCACCACTCCCTTAGCCAGCTATTTATCCTCACAATCCTGTCTGCCCTTTGCTGTCCTTCTCTAGGAACAGGCAGAATCCCACTGAAGATAATCTGAGCCTCGACTTCCTTAAGCGTCTTCCCCAGCCTGGCATAATCTCCCTTGATTCTCTCTAGCGAGAACCTAGCCGTGTCATTCGTTCCTACATGAAGGACGATCAAGGGGTTCTTACCCGCTCCTTTTAGGATCCTTTTCAACCGCAGGTCCACATCCCGTATCTTAGCGCCCGGCAGACAGCACACCCTTCTGTTTTCCGGGTCCGCCCTGGTCACAGGCCTGTCTAACCTCCTCAGTAAGGAGTCCCCAATCACATAAACCTGCCTTTGCCTGGGGGCAGCGCAATCTACCAATCTATCCCCTGTTCCCTGCGGCCGTAACTCCTGTCTGTCTCTATTTTCCCTTATAGTCCCCCTATTGCCATCCTGTATCCTCCCGGGGCCAAGTGTTGATGCTACTTCCATCAACTCCTCCCCCCTGTGATTTGGACTAGCTGCCCTTCTTTTCTTCCTCTGCCTCCCACCATCAGGTACCACCTGCTGCGTCCCCTCCTCGTTAGCCAAACACCCAAACCTGTTCCTGAGTTCTATTTCCCCCTCACTAGCCCTCCTTTTCCTTGGCCTGCTTCTCACGGTCACATGCTTCCACTGCTCTTGTTCTCCCCCCGACATTCCCCCCTCACAGACCATAGCCCCTGCTTCCATCTGCACCCCTGAGCATGCCCCTTCAGCCACCCCTTGCCTTTGCTCCATTAGCTGCTCAAACCCCCTTCTAAACTCCACCAGGGTCTCTATCTGCATCTCCAACCCTCGGACCTTTTCCTCTAACAGGGCAATTAGGCGGCATTTCATACAGACATACCTCTGATCAGGAGCCCCTGCTAGGAGTATATACATACCACAGCTGCCACATGCTTTCATCTGCATTGTGTCCCCCGCTGCTTGGCTCATGGTTGCTGTGGTCTCTGCCTGCAGCCTCTGAGGGAACAAAGCACACCGACCACCGCGCCCTCCTGCCTCCCCTTCCACCTCCCCCTGTAAACTCCCACTTAAACTCCCCTGTTAGCAGCCCTGTTGGCCGGCTCCTGGGGGCCGCTGCTCGCTGCTAGGGCCGCTGCTCGGCTGGGAGGCCTCTTTTATAGGCCCCCTAATCAGCCAAGCTCCGCCCCCTAATCAGGGCGGAGCCCCTACTCAGGGCTCGGGGCTCAGCACACTGCCCCTACAGGCCTCTACACATACAAGCACTACAAAGACAGACGCAAGTACAGATACCTTCTCCTCCAATGAGACTCACTCCCACTTAAACTCCCCTGTTAGCAGCCCTGTTGGCCGGCTCCTGGGGGCCGCTGCTCGCTGCTAGGGCCGCTGCTCGGCTGGGAGGCCTCTTTTATAGGCCCCCTAATCAGCCAAGCTCCGCCCCCTAATCAGGGCGGAGCCCCTACTCAGGGCTCGGGGCTCAGCACACTGCCCCTACAGGCCTCTACACATACAAGCACTACAAAGACAGACGCAAGTACAGATACCTTCTCCTCCAATGAGACTCACTCCCACTTAAACTCCCCTGTTAGCAGCCCTGTTGGCCGGCTCCTGGGGGCCGCTGCTCGCTGCTAGGGCCGCTGCTCGGCTGGGAGGCCTCTTTTATAGGCCCCCTAATCAGCCAAGCTCCGCCCCCTAATCAGGGCGGAGCCCCTACTCAGGGCTCGGGGCTCAGCACACTGCCCCTACAGGCCTCTACACATACAAGCACTACAAAGACAGACGCAAGTACAGATACCTTCTCCTCCAATGAGACTCACTCCCACTTAAACTCCCCTGTTAGCAGCCCTGTTGGCCGGCTCCTGGGGGCCGCTGCTCGCTGCTAGGGCCGCTGCTCGGCTGGGAGGCCTCTTTTATAGGCCCCCTAATCAGCCAAGCTCCGCCCCCTAATCAGGGCGGAGCCCCTACTCAGGGCTCGGGGCTCAGCACACTGCCCCTACAGGCCTCTACACATACAAGCACTACAAAGACAGACGCAAGTACAGATACCTTCTCCTCCAATGAGACTCACTCCCACTTAAACTCCCCTGTTAGCAGCCCTGTTGGCCGGCTCCTGGGGGCCGCTGCTCGCTGCTAGGGCCGCTGCTCGGCTGGGAGGCCTCTTTTATAGGCCCCCTAATCAGCCAAGCTCCGCCCCCTAATCAGGGCGGAGCCCCTACTCAGGGCTCGGGGCTCAGCACACTGCCCCTACAGGCCTCTACACATACAAGCACTACAAAGACAGACGCAAGTACAGATACCTTCTCCTCCAATGAGACTCACTCCCACTTAAACTCCCCTGTTAGCAGCCCTGTTGGCCGGCTCCTGGGGGCCGCTGCTCGCTGCTAGGGCCGCTGCTCGGCTGGGAGGCCTCTTTTATAGGCCCCCTAATCAGCCAAGCTCCGCCCCCTAATCAGGGCGGAGCCCCTACTCAGGGCTCGGGGCTCAGCACACTGCCCCTACAGGCCTCTACACATACAAGCACTACAAAGACAGACGCAAGTACAGATACCTTCTCCTCCAATGAGACTCACTCCCACTTAAACTCCCCTGTTAGCAGCCCTGTTGGCCGGCTCCTGGGGGCCGCTGCTCGCTGCTAGGGCCGCTGCTCGGCTGGGAGGCCTCTTTTATAGGCCCCCTAATCAGCCAAGCTCCGCCCCCTAATCAGGGCGGAGCCCCTACTCAGGGCTCGGGGCTCAGCACACTGCCCCTACAGGCCTCTACACATACAAGCACTACAAAGACAGACGCAAGTACAGATACCTTCTCCTCCAATGAGACTCACTCCCACTTAAACTCCCCTGTTAGCAGCCCTGTTGGCCGGCTCCTGGGGGCCGCTGCTCGCTGCTAGGGCCGCTGCTCGGCTGGGAGGCCTCTTTTATAGGCCCCCTAATCAGCCAAGCTCCGCCCCCTAATCAGGGCGGAGCCCCTACTCAGGGCTCGGGGCTCAGCACACTGCCCCTACAGGCCTCTACACATACAAGCACTACAAAGACAGACGCAAGTACAGATACCTTCTCCTCCAATGAGACTCACTCCCACTTAAACTCCCCTGTTAGCAGCCCTGTTGGCCGGCTCCTGGGGGCCGCTGCTCGCTGCTAGGGCCGCTGCTCGGCTGGGAGGCCTCTTTTATAGGCCCCCTAATCAGCCAAGCTCCGCCCCCTAATCAGGGCGGAGCCCCTACTCAGGGCTCGGGGCTCAGCACACTGCCCCTACAGGCCTCTACACATACAAGCACTACAAAGACAGACGCAAGTACAGATACCTTCTCCTCCAATGAGACTCACTCCCACTTAAACTCCCCTGTTAGCAGCCCTGTTGGCCGGCTCCTGGGGGCCGCTGCTCGCTGCTAGGGCCGCTGCTCGGCTGGGAGGCCTCTTTTATAGGCCCCCTAATCAGCCAAGCTCCGCCCCCTAATCAGGGCGGAGCCCCTACTCAGGGCTCGGGGCTCAGCACACTGCCCCTACAGGCCTCTACACATACAAGCACTACAAAGACAGACGCAAGTACAGATACCTTCTCCTCCAATGAGACTCACTCCCACTTAAACTCCCCTGTTAGCAGCCCTGTTGGCCGGCTCCTGGGGGCCGCTGCTCGCTGCTAGGGCCGCTGCTCGGCTGGGAGGCCTCTTTTATAGGCCCCCTAATCAGCCAAGCTCCGCCCCCTAATCAGGGCGGAGCCCCTACTCAGGGCTCGGGGCTCAGCACACTGCCCCTACAGGCCTCTACACATACAAGCACTACAAAGACAGACGCAAGTACAGATACCTTCTCCTCCAATGAGACTCACTCCCACTTAAACTCCCCTGTTAGCAGCCCTGTTGGCCGGCTCCTGGGGGCCGCTGCTCGCTGCTAGGGCCGCTGCTCGGCTGGGAGGCCTCTTTTATAGGCCCCCTAATCAGCCAAGCTCCGCCCCCTAATCAGGGCGGAGCCCCTACTCAGGGCTCGGGGCTCAGCACACTGCCCCTACAGGCCTCTACACATACAAGCACTACAAAGACAGACGCAAGTACAGATACCTTCTCCTCCAATGAGACTCACTCCCACTTAAACTCCCCTGTTAGCAGCCCTGTTGGCCGGCTCCTGGGGGCCGCTGCTCGCTGCTAGGGCCGCTGCTCGGCTGGGAGGCCTCTTTTATAGGCCCCCTAATCAGCCAAGCTCCGCCCCCTAATCAGGGCGGAGCCCCTACTCAGGGCTCGGGGCTCAGCACACTGCCCCTACAGGCCTCTACACATACAAGCACTACAAAGACAGACGCAAGTACAGATACCTTCTCCTCCAATGAGACTCACTCCCACTTAAACTCCCCTGTTAGCAGCCCTGTTGGCCGGCTCCTGGGGGCCGCTGCTCGCTGCTAGGGCCGCTGCTCGGCTGGGAGGCCTCTTTTATAGGCCCCCTAATCAGCCAAGCTCCGCCCCCTAATCAGGGCGGAGCCCCTACTCAGGGCTCGGGGCTCAGCACACTGCCCCTACAGGCCTCTACACATACAAGCACTACAAAGACAGACGCAAGTACAGATACCTTCTCCTCCAATGAGACTCACTCCCACTTAAACTCCCCTGTTAGCAGCCCTGTTGGCCGGCTCCTGGGGGCCGCTGCTCGCTGCTAGGGCCGCTGCTCGGCTGGGAGGCCTCTTTTATAGGCCCCCTAATCAGCCAAGCTCCGCCCCCTAATCAGGGCGGAGCCCCTACTCAGGGCTCGGGGCTCAGCACACTGCCCCTACAGGCCTCTACACATACAAGCACTACAAAGACAGACGCAAGTACAGATACCTTCTCCTCCAATGAGACTCACTCCCACTTAAACTCCCCTGTTAGCAGCCCTGTTGGCCGGCTCCTGGGGGCCGCTGCTCGCTGCTAGGGCCGCTGCTCGGCTGGGAGGCCTCTTTTATAGGCCCCCTAATCAGCCAAGCTCCGCCCCCTAATCAGGGCGGAGCCCCTACTCAGGGCTCGGGGCTCAGCACACTGCCCCTACAGGCCTCTACACATACAAGCACTACAAAGACAGACGCAAGTACAGATACCTTCTCCTCCAATGAGACTCACTCCCACTTAAACTCCCCTGTTAGCAGCCCTGTTGGCCGGCTCCTGGGGGCCGCTGCTCGCTGCTAGGGCCGCTGCTCGGCTGGGAGGCCTCTTTTATAGGCCCCCTAATCAGCCAAGCTCCGCCCCCTAATCAGGGCGGAGCCCCTACTCAGGGCTCGGGGCTCAGCACACTGCCCCTACAGGCCTCTACACATACAAGCACTACAAAGACAGACGCAAGTACAGATACCTTCTCCTCCAATGAGACTCACTCCCACTTAAACTCCCCTGTTAGCAGCCCTGTTGGCCGGCTCCTGGGGGCCGCTGCTCGCTGCTAGGGCCGCTGCTCGGCTGGGAGGCCTCTTTTATAGGCCCCCTAATCAGCCAAGCTCCGCCCCCTAATCAGGGCGGAGCCCCTACTCAGGGCTCGGGGCTCAGCACACTGCCCCTACAGGCCTCTACACATACAAGCACTACAAAGACAGACGCAAGTACAGATACCTTCTCCTCCAATGAGACTCACTCCCACTTAAACTCCCCTGTTAGCAGCCCTGTTGGCCGGCTCCTGGGGGCCGCTGCTCGCTGCTAGGGCCGCTGCTCGGCTGGGAGGCCTCTTTTATAGGCCCCCTAATCAGCCAAGCTCCGCCCCCTAATCAGGGCGGAGCCCCTACTCAGGGCTCGGGGCTCAGCACACTGCCCCTACAGGCCTCTACACATACAAGCACTACAAAGACAGACGCAAGTACAGATACCTTCTCCTCCAATGAGACTCACTCCCACTTAAACTCCCCTGTTAGCAGCCCTGTTGGCCGGCTCCTGGGGGCCGCTGCTCGCTGCTAGGGCCGCTGCTCGGCTGGGAGGCCTCTTTTATAGGCCCCCTAATCAGCCAAGCTCCGCCCCCTAATCAGGGCGGAGCCCCTACTCAGGGCTCGGGGCTCAGCACACTGCCCCTACAGGCCTCTACACATACAAGCACTACAAAGACAGACGCAAGTACAGATACCTTCTCCTCCAATGAGACTCACTCCCACTTAAACTCCCCTGTTAGCAGCCCTGTTGGCCGGCTCCTGGGGGCCGCTGCTCGCTGCTAGGGCCGCTGCTCGGCTGGGAGGCCTCTTTTATAGGCCCCCTAATCAGCCAAGCTCCGCCCCCTAATCAGGGCGGAGCCCCTACTCAGGGCTCGGGGCTCAGCACACTGCCCCTACAGGCCTCTACACATACAAGCACTACAAAGACAGACGCAAGTACAGATACCTTCTCCTCCAATGAGACTCACTCCCACTTAAACTCCCCTGTTAGCAGCCCTGTTGGCCGGCTCCTGGGGGCCGCTGCTCGCTGCTAGGGCCGCTGCTCGGCTGGGAGGCCTCTTTTATAGGCCCCCTAATCAGCCAAGCTCCGCCCCCTAATCAGGGCGGAGCCCCTACTCAGGGCTCGGGGCTCAGCACACTGCCCCTACAGGCCTCTACACATACAAGCACTACAAAGACAGACGCAAGTACAGATACCTTCTCCTCCAATGAGACTCACTCCCACTTAAACTCCCCTGTTAGCAGCCCTGTTGGCCGGCTCCTGGGGGCCGCTGCTCGCTGCTAGGGCCGCTGCTCGGCTGGGAGGCCTCTTTTATAGGCCCCCTAATCAGCCAAGCTCCGCCCCCTAATCAGGGCGGAGCCCCTACTCAGGGCTCGGGGCTCAGCACACTGCCCCTACAGGCCTCTACACATACAAGCACTACAAAGACAGACGCAAGTACAGATACCTTCTCCTCCAATGAGACTCACTCCCACTTAAACTCCCCTGTTAGCAGCCCTGTTGGCCGGCTCCTGGGGGCCGCTGCTCGCTGCTAGGGCCGCTGCTCGGCTGGGAGGCCTCTTTTATAGGCCCCCTAATCAGCCAAGCTCCGCCCCCTAATCAGGGCGGAGCCCCTACTCAGGGCTCGGGGCTCAGCACACTGCCCCTACAGGCCTCTACACATACAAGCACTACAAAGACAGACGCAAGTACAGATACCTTCTCCTCCAATGAGACTCACTCCCACTTAAACTCCCCTGTTAGCAGCCCTGTTGGCCGGCTCCTGGGGGCCGCTGCTCGCTGCTAGGGCCGCTGCTCGGCTGGGAGGCCTCTTTTATAGGCCCCCTAATCAGCCAAGCTCCGCCCCCTAATCAGGGCGGAGCCCCTACTCAGGGCTCGGGGCTCAGCACACTGCCCCTACAGGCCTCTACACATACAAGCACTACAAAGACAGACGCAAGTACAGATACCTTCTCCTCCAATGAGACTCACTCCCACTTAAACTCCCCTGTTAGCAGCCCTGTTGGCCGGCTCCTGGGGGCCGCTGCTCGCTGCTAGGGCCGCTGCTCGGCTGGGAGGCCTCTTTTATAGGCCCCCTAATCAGCCAAGCTCCGCCCCCTAATCAGGGCGGAGCCCCTACTCAGGGCTCGGGGCTCAGCACACTGCCCCTACAGGCCTCTACACATACAAGCACTACAAAGACAGACGCAAGTACAGATACCTTCTCCTCCAATGAGACTCACTCCCACTTAAACTCCCCTGTTAGCAGCCCTGTTGGCCGGCTCCTGGGGGCCGCTGCTCGCTGCTAGGGCCGCTGCTCGGCTGGGAGGCCTCTTTTATAGGCCCCCTAATCAGCCAAGCTCCGCCCCCTAATCAGGGCGGAGCCCCTACTCAGGGCTCGGGGCTCAGCACACTGCCCCTACAGGCCTCTACACATACAAGCACTACAAAGACAGACGCAAGTACAGATACCTTCTCCTCCAATGAGACTCACTCCCACTTAAACTCCCCTGTTAGCAGCCCTGTTGGCCGGCTCCTGGGGGCCGCTGCTCGCTGCTAGGGCCGCTGCTCGGCTGGGAGGCCTCTTTTATAGGCCCCCTAATCAGCCAAGCTCCGCCCCCTAATCAGGGCGGAGCCCCTACTCAGGGCTCGGGGCTCAGCACACTGCCCCTACAGGCCTCTACACATACAAGCACTACAAAGACAGACGCAAGTACAGATACCTTCTCCTCCAATGAGACTCACTCCCACTTAAACTCCCCTGTTAGCAGCCCTGTTGGCCGGCTCCTGGGGGCCGCTGCTCGCTGCTAGGGCCGCTGCTCGGCTGGGAGGCCTCTTTTATAGGCCCCCTAATCAGCCAAGCTCCGCCCCCTAATCAGGGCGGAGCCCCTACTCAGGGCTCGGGGCTCAGCACACTGCCCCTACAGGCCTCTACACATACAAGCACTACAAAGACAGACGCAAGTACAGATACCTTCTCCTCCAATGAGACTCACTCCCACTTAAACTCCCCTGTTAGCAGCCCTGTTGGCCGGCTCCTGGGGGCCGCTGCTCGCTGCTAGGGCCGCTGCTCGGCTGGGAGGCCTCTTTTATAGGCCCCCTAATCAGCCAAGCTCCGCCCCCTAATCAGGGCGGAGCCCCTACTCAGGGCTCGGGGCTCAGCACACTGCCCCTACAGGCCTCTACACATACAAGCACTACAAAGACAGACGCAAGTACAGATACCTTCTCCTCCAATGAGACTCACTCCCACTTAAACTCCCCTGTTAGCAGCCCTGTTGGCCGGCTCCTGGGGGCCGCTGCTCGCTGCTAGGGCCGCTGCTCGGCTGGGAGGCCTCTTTTATAGGCCCCCTAATCAGCCAAGCTCCGCCCCCTAATCAGGGCGGAGCCCCTACTCAGGGCTCGGGGCTCAGCACACTGCCCCTACAGGCCTCTACACATACAAGCACTACAAAGACAGACGCAAGTACAGATACCTTCTCCTCCAATGAGACTCACTCCCACTTAAACTCCCCTGTTAGCAGCCCTGTTGGCCGGCTCCTGGGGGCCGCTGCTCGCTGCTAGGGCCGCTGCTCGGCTGGGAGGCCTCTTTTATAGGCCCCCTAATCAGCCAAGCTCCGCCCCCTAATCAGGGCGGAGCCCCTACTCAGGGCTCGGGGCTCAGCACACTGCCCCTACAGGCCTCTACACATACAAGCACTACAAAGACAGACGCAAGTACAGATACCTTCTCCTCCAATGAGACTCACTCCCACTTAAACTCCCCTGTTAGCAGCCCTGTTGGCCGGCTCCTGGGGGCCGCTGCTCGCTGCTAGGGCCGCTGCTCGGCTGGGAGGCCTCTTTTATAGGCCCCCTAATCAGCCAAGCTCCGCCCCCTAATCAGGGCGGAGCCCCTACTCAGGGCTCGGGGCTCAGCACACTGCCCCTACAGGCCTCTACACATACAAGCACTACAAAGACAGACGCAAGTACAGATACCTTCTCCTCCAATGAGACTCACTCCCACTTAAACTCCCCTGTTAGCAGCCCTGTTGGCCGGCTCCTGGGGGCCGCTGCTCGCTGCTAGGGCCGCTGCTCGGCTGGGAGGCCTCTTTTATAGGCCCCCTAATCAGCCAAGCTCCGCCCCCTAATCAGGGCGGAGCCCCTACTCAGGGCTCGGGGCTCAGCACACTGCCCCTACAGGCCTCTACACATACAAGCACTACAAAGACAGACGCAAGTACAGATACCTTCTCCTCCAATGAGACTCACTCCCACTTAAACTCCCCTGTTAGCAGCCCTGTTGGCCGGCTCCTGGGGGCCGCTGCTCGCTGCTAGGGCCGCTGCTCGGCTGGGAGGCCTCTTTTATAGGCCCCCTAATCAGCCAAGCTCCGCCCCCTAATCAGGGCGGAGCCCCTACTCAGGGCTCGGGGCTCAGCACACTGCCCCTACAGGCCTCTACACATACAAGCACTACAAAGACAGACGCAAGTACAGATACCTTCTCCTCCAATGAGACTCACTCCCACTTAAACTCCCCTGTTAGCAGCCCTGTTGGCCGGCTCCTGGGGGCCGCTGCTCGCTGCTAGGGCCGCTGCTCGGCTGGGAGGCCTCTTTTATAGGCCCCCTAATCAGCCAAGCTCCGCCCCCTAATCAGGGCGGAGCCCCTACTCAGGGCTCGGGGCTCAGCACACTGCCCCTACAGGCCTCTACACATACAAGCACTACAAAGACAGACGCAAGTACAGATACCTTCTCCTCCAATGAGACTCACTCCCACTTAAACTCCCCTGTTAGCAGCCCTGTTGGCCGGCTCCTGGGGGCCGCTGCTCGCTGCTAGGGCCGCTGCTCGGCTGGGAGGCCTCTTTTATAGGCCCCCTAATCAGCCAAGCTCCGCCCCCTAATCAGGGCGGAGCCCCTACTCAGGGCTCGGGGCTCAGCACACTGCCCCTACAGGCCTCTACACATACAAGCACTACAAAGACAGACGCAAGTACAGATACCTTCTCCTCCAATGAGACTCACTCCCACTTAAACTCCCCTGTTAGCAGCCCTGTTGGCCGGCTCCTGGGGGCCGCTGCTCGCTGCTAGGGCCGCTGCTCGGCTGGGAGGCCTCTTTTATAGGCCCCCTAATCAGCCAAGCTCCGCCCCCTAATCAGGGCGGAGCCCCTACTCAGGGCTCGGGGCTCAGCACACTGCCCCTACAGGCCTCTACACATACAAGCACTACAAAGACAGACGCAAGTACAGATACCTTCTCCTCCAATGAGACTCACTCCCACTTAAACTCCCCTGTTAGCAGCCCTGTTGGCCGGCTCCTGGGGGCCGCTGCTCGCTGCTAGGGCCGCTGCTCGGCTGGGAGGCCTCTTTTATAGGCCCCCTAATCAGCCAAGCTCCGCCCCCTAATCAGGGCGGAGCCCCTACTCAGGGCTCGGGGCTCAGCACACTGCCCCTACAGGCCTCTACACATACAAGCACTACAAAGACAGACGCAAGTACAGATACCTTCTCCTCCAATGAGACTCACTCCCACTTAAACTCCCCTGTTAGCAGCCCTGTTGGCCGGCTCCTGGGGGCCGCTGCTCGCTGCTAGGGCCGCTGCTCGGCTGGGAGGCCTCTTTTATAGGCCCCCTAATCAGCCAAGCTCCGCCCCCTAATCAGGGCGGAGCCCCTACTCAGGGCTCGGGGCTCAGCACACTGCCCCTACAGGCCTCTACACATACAAGCACTACAAAGACAGACGCAAGTACAGATACCTTCTCCTCCAATGAGACTCACTCCCACTTAAACTCCCCTGTTAGCAGCCCTGTTGGCCGGCTCCTGGGGGCCGCTGCTCGCTGCTAGGGCCGCTGCTCGGCTGGGAGGCCTCTTTTATAGGCCCCCTAATCAGCCAAGCTCCGCCCCCTAATCAGGGCGGAGCCCCTACTCAGGGCTCGGGGCTCAGCACACTGCCCCTACAGGCCTCTACACATACAAGCACTACAAAGACAGACGCAAGTACAGATACCTTCTCCTCCAATGAGACTCACTCCCACTTAAACTCCCCTGTTAGCAGCCCTGTTGGCCGGCTCCTGGGGGCCGCTGCTCGCTGCTAGGGCCGCTGCTCGGCTGGGAGGCCTCTTTTATAGGCCCCCTAATCAGCCAAGCTCCGCCCCCTAATCAGGGCGGAGCCCCTACTCAGGGCTCGGGGCTCAGCACACTGCCCCTACAGGCCTCTACACATACAAGCACTACAAAGACAGACGCAAGTACAGATACCTTCTCCTCCAATGAGACTCACTCCCACTTAAACTCCCCTGTTAGCAGCCCTGTTGGCCGGCTCCTGGGGGCCGCTGCTCGCTGCTAGGGCCGCTGCTCGGCTGGGAGGCCTCTTTTATAGGCCCCCTAATCAGCCAAGCTCCGCCCCCTAATCAGGGCGGAGCCCCTACTCAGGGCTCGGGGCTCAGCACACTGCCCCTACAGGCCTCTACACATACAAGCACTACAAAGACAGACGCAAGTACAGATACCTTCTCCTCCAATGAGACTCACTCCCACTTAAACTCCCCTGTTAGCAGCCCTGTTGGCCGGCTCCTGGGGGCCGCTGCTCGCTGCTAGGGCCGCTGCTCGGCTGGGAGGCCTCTTTTATAGGCCCCCTAATCAGCCAAGCTCCGCCCCCTAATCAGGGCGGAGCCCCTACTCAGGGCTCGGGGCTCAGCACACTGCCCCTACAGGCCTCTACACATACAAGCACTACAAAGACAGACGCAAGTACAGATACCTTCTCCTCCAATGAGACTCACTCCCACTTAAACTCCCCTGTTAGCAGCCCTGTTGGCCGGCTCCTGGGGGCCGCTGCTCGCTGCTAGGGCCGCTGCTCGGCTGGGAGGCCTCTTTTATAGGCCCCCTAATCAGCCAAGCTCCGCCCCCTAATCAGGGCGGAGCCCCTACTCAGGGCTCGGGGCTCAGCACACTGCCCCTACAGGCCTCTACACATACAAGCACTACAAAGACAGACGCAAGTACAGATACCTTCTCCTCCAATGAGACTCACTCCCACTTAAACTCCCCTGTTAGCAGCCCTGTTGGCCGGCTCCTGGGGGCCGCTGCTCGCTGCTAGGGCCGCTGCTCGGCTGGGAGGCCTCTTTTATAGGCCCCCTAATCAGCCAAGCTCCGCCCCCTAATCAGGGCGGAGCCCCTACTCAGGGCTCGGGGCTCAGCACACTGCCCCTACAGGCCTCTACACATACAAGCACTACAAAGACAGACGCAAGTACAGATACCTTCTCCTCCAATGAGACTCACTCCCACTTAAACTCCCCTGTTAGCAGCCCTGTTGGCCGGCTCCTGGGGGCCGCTGCTCGCTGCTAGGGCCGCTGCTCGGCTGGGAGGCCTCTTTTATAGGCCCCCTAATCAGCCAAGCTCCGCCCCCTAATCAGGGCGGAGCCCCTACTCAGGGCTCGGGGCTCAGCACACTGCCCCTACAGGCCTCTACACATACAAGCACTACAAAGACAGACGCAAGTACAGATACCTTCTCCTCCAATGAGACTCACTCCCACTTAAACTCCCCTGTTAGCAGCCCTGTTGGCCGGCTCCTGGGGGCCGCTGCTCGCTGCTAGGGCCGCTGCTCGGCTGGGAGGCCTCTTTTATAGGCCCCCTAATCAGCCAAGCTCCGCCCCCTAATCAGGGCGGAGCCCCTACTCAGGGCTCGGGGCTCAGCACACTGCCCCTACAGGCCTCTACACATACAAGCACTACAAAGACAGACGCAAGTACAGATACCTTCTCCTCCAATGAGACTCACTCCCACTTAAACTCCCCTGTTAGCAGCCCTGTTGGCCGGCTCCTGGGGGCCGCTGCTCGCTGCTAGGGCCGCTGCTCGGCTGGGAGGCCTCTTTTATAGGCCCCCTAATCAGCCAAGCTCCGCCCCCTAATCAGGGCGGAGCCCCTACTCAGGGCTCGGGGCTCAGCACACTGCCCCTACAGGCCTCTA